>NC_091780.1:36885081-37185331 GCF_029378745.1 Bos indicus | reverse complement strand
ACATATACAGTATGGAAAGAAAGATAATAAGCTGAAAAGACTTAACTTTAAAATCAAGAATAAGAAATTAGAATGATGTCACCAAGATGGCAACATAGGTTGTTCCTCACTTTGTTCCCGTTCACAATAACAACCAAGTATTTAAGAATAAGATACCACTGAGAGAATCCTAGGGCATAGGAAGGAATGAGGATGAGGCATCCTACATTCACCACACAGAGACTGAGACAGATTGCATTAGAAGGTGAGAGAAGCAGACACATCTTTACTACACTGCCCCTCCCCCAGGTCAGTGCAGGACCATGAAGAGAGGTGTCCCCTAAGCCTTCAGTTCCTCCAATGGGAAAGAAGATCCCACAAGGGACAACCAGATCCCCAAAGTGTTGTGGATCACTTTGCAGAAGCCACTACTCTGATCCCACACCACAAGGATTGCAGGGGAATCTGCAAGGCACAACCACTGGGAATCTGACTATGACAGAGATGTAGAGAGCGGCTTGCAACAACCAGAACATGAATCTTGGCAGACTGAGTTTTTACCTGTAGTGCATAGTAGTAATCCCAACCAGAGGTTTTGCTTATTCT
The DNA here is from genome assembly GCF_029378745.1 of Bos indicus. NCBI lineage: Eukaryota > Metazoa > Chordata > Mammalia > Artiodactyla > Bovidae > Bos > Bos indicus. The sequence goes on along the minus strand of NC_091780.1, from coordinate 37,184,746 downwards.
GCAGAACTAAGTCAGAGGACACGCCCTGACTCATCAATTCAGTGGTGTGCCCATGTCAGATTCTCAAACAATGGGTTTTGCTGAACCTAGAGCCTGGTTTGCCCATTCCCAGGCAAAAAGCTGAATCACAGCCCCACCCACTATGGAGAGTATCTTCAGTACCTTTTGACCAGAAGGGCTAGTGACAATGCCAAGCAGCAGTGCAGCCCAGTTACGCTCCAGCTGAGAGGTGGGTGAACAGAGGTGACTGTCCCCAGAACAAAGCCAGTGCCAGTGTGGAGGCTCTCCCTGATATACAAAGGCAGGAGAATTCATACCAAGGCTGAGAGTACCTCCCAGCCACTCCCAATTAGAAAGCCTATTCAGAAAATGCAAAATAGCCCAGAGTGGCCCCTTTCCCTGCCACTCAGGCAAGGGAGCTAAGTTATAGCCTCACCCACTGTGGACATTGTCTTCTCGCCCAACAGGGTAGAAGGGCTATAGACAGCTCCTGAAAGCTGCATGGCCCAGTAACATTAGAACTGAAAGACAGGCAGAGCCACGGTAAGCAGAGTAAAGTCAGGGAACCTGGGGCATAGGTTGGCTTAAGACAACAAAGAGCATTACTGGCTTTAGAATGGGTTCTCACCGTGCCTGGGCAGGGAATTTAACTCACAGCCCTTCTCATTGTTGAATACATTTTTCAGCCTGTCCATCTAGGGAACCTAACCAGAGAATACATCAAGCTGCATAATCCAATGGATAGCTTTATGTAAAGTGGCACCTGAACAGAGAGCACAGTCTGTGGACTCTTCTGTCTGCACAGCAAAACAAATGGTCTCACCTGACCAAAGAATTCAGTTCACACTGTGGACTGATTTGAGTCCCCCAACAATGAGTTTATAGGCTATGGGTCCTGTCCTACTGCCCTGCCAGGGCGGGAAATCTAAATCATAGTCCTATATACTGCATATAGTACCTGCTGCTGCTGCTGCTTAGTCACTTCAGTCGTGTCCGACTCTGTGCGACCCCATAGACAGCAGCCCACCAGGCTCCACCGTCCCTGGGATTCTCCAGGCAAGAACACTGGAGTGGGTTGCCATTTCCTTCTCCAATGCATGAAAGTGAAAAGTGAAAGTAAAGTTGCTCCATCATGTCCGACTCCTAGCGACCCCATGGACTGCAGCGCACCAGGCTCCTCTGTCCATGGGATTTTCCAGGCAAGAGTACTGGAGTGGGGTGCCATTGCCTTCTCCCACATATAGTACTTAGTCCCATGTATGTCACTGGCTGAGAACCATAGGATTGTTGGCCTGGATCTCTCCCCAAGAGAGGCTGTAGTATGGGTTCTACAGATGCCTGTGTTCTCTGATCAAGCTTACCATATGGATGAGGCATATAGTACCTAGTCCCATCCATATGCTAAGCTTGATCAGAGAACACAGGCACCTGTAGAACCCATACTACAGCCTCTCTTGGGGAGAGAACCAGGCCAACAATCCTATTGGTTCTCAGCCAGTGACATACATCCCTCATCTCCATTCACAAAGCCTGAACAGTTGCCTCACCCAAAACAATAGATCACAGAGCAAGCCCCAGTTACTCAAGGACCTTTCCAGGAGACACAGCCAGAAACCCAACGTGAGCTGACCAGTGAAAAACTATCTCTGCCAAAGCAAACCTGTGAAGCCAGGAAGAGAAGCCCCATTTCTCAAATGTGCAGATGCCAAAAAGAATCAAGAATCACAAAAAAAATCTGGTAAATATGACACCACCAAGAAAACTAAAGAAGCTCCAATAACCAATGCTGAAAAAAATGAAGATCTTTGAACTCTCAGACAAAGAGTACAGAATAATCCTCTTAAGAAAGTTTAATGAATTACAAGAAAACACAAACAAACAACTAAACTAAATTAGGAAACAATGTATGAACAAAATAAAAAGTCTAACAAGGAAATAGCAATCATTAAAAAAAAAACCACAGAAATCCCTGAGTGGAAAAATTCAATATTTGAACTAAAGAATTCAAAGAGACACTTTCAAAAGTAGAGAAGACTAAATCATAGAGAAGAACAAATCAGCAATCTGGAGGATAAGAGACTAGAAAATACCCAATGAGGAGAGCACAAATCAATGAAAAAGCTTAAAGAAAACCTGCAGAAATTACATGACACAGTGAAAGTAAACAATATTCCTATTATGGGAAAAAGAGAAAGAGAGAGCGACAGAATGTATAGTTAAAGAAATAATGTCTGAGAACTTTCCCAACCTGGGGAAAGAAATAGATATCCAGATTCATGAGGCTACCCAAAACCCAAACAAGTTGAACCTGAATAAAATTGTCAAAAGACAATGACAAAAAGTTTTAAGAGCAGCAAAAGCAGGAAGTTAGATACAAGAAAACTCCTATAAGACCACTGGCAGATTTCTCATCAGAAATTTTCCATTCCAGGAGAGAATGGAATGATTAACATTCAAATGGGATCAAAGCATTCAAAGAAAACTGTAGAGCCCATCCTACAGCCTCACTTGGGGAAGGAACCAAACCAACAGTCCTATCCATTTGTTCTCAGTCAGTGGCGCACACCCCTCACGTCATCCTCCAAGCCTGAAGAGTTGCCTCACCCAAAATAGAGATCATATTTCCAGGGTTTTTTTTTTTTTTTTTCCATTCTAGGAGAGAAAGGGGTGATAACATTCAAATGGGATCAAAATATTCAAATAAAATAAGAGTCAAACAAGAACTTTATACCCAGTGACCTGTCTTTCAGAAACTAAGATAGGATGAAGATATTCCTGATAGAACAAAATTTAAGAGAGTTCATTACCACCCAACCTGCTTTACAAGAATTGCTAAAGGGAGTTCTTTGAGTGGAAACAAAAGAATGCTATAGATAGAATCATAAAAACACAGAAGTGTAGTGTTGATCCCTTTGGTACTAGTAAATATATAGTCATAGTTGAATTCTGCAATATGGTAATAGTAGTGAATAATTCCAGTAATCTTGCCTGGAAAATCTCATGGATGGAGGAGCCTGGTAGGCTGCAGTCCATGAGGCCACTAAGAGTCGGACACGACTGAGCGACTTCACTTTCACTTTTCACTTTAATGCACTGGAGAAGGAAATGGCAACCCACTCCAGTGTTCTTGCCTGGAGAATCCCAGGGACAGGGCAGCCTGGTGGGCTGCCGTCTATGGGGTCACACAGAGTGAGATGACTTAGCAGCAGCAGTGAATAATTCACTCAAAACTCTATTAGCTAGATTTTACAAAAAATATGTAAATTGTAACAACATCACCTAATATGTGTTGAGGGAGGTTCAGAAATAAAGTTTATGAATTCCATGGAAGTTAAATTGTTATCAGTTTAAAATAGGGTGTTAAAAGTTGAAGATGTCTTATAGAAGCCTCATGACAACCACAAAGGAAAAAACCAGTTATCAGATAAAAGAACACAATAACTAGGTTTCATCAATGAATTTGGTAAAGTTGCAGAATACAAAATTAATACACAGAGACCTCTTGTATTTCTACACACTAACAATGAAAGATCAGACAGAGAAATTAAGAAAACAATCTCATTTAGCATCACATAAAAATGAATAAAATAACTAGGAATAAACCTAAGGAGGAAAAAGACATGTACTCAGAAAACTATAAGATACTGATGAAAGCAATCAAAGATAATGTAAACATATGCAAATACATGCCATGTTCTTGGGTTGGAAGAATTAATATTGTGAAAATGAGCATATTACCCAAAGTAATCTACAGATTCAATGCAATCCCTATGAAATTACCAGTAGTATTTTTCACATAATTTAAAAAAAAAAACTTTTTTAATTTGTATGGTTACACAAAAAGTTGGTGATGGCCAGGGAGGCCTGGCGTGCTGTGATTCATCGGGTCACAAAGAGTCGGACACGACTGAGCGACTGAACTGAACTGAACACAAAAGACCCCAAATAACCAAAGCAATCTTGAGAAGAAAAACAAAGCTAGAGGAATCAGGCTTCTTGACTCCAGAGTATACCACAAAGCTACTGTCATCAAAACCACATGGTTCCTACACAGAAACAGAAATCTATACCAATGAAATAAGATAGAAAGTCAAGAGGTAAACCCACACACCTATGGTCACCTAATCTATGACATAAGAGGCAAGAATACACAGTGAAGAAAAGACAGTCTCTTCAATAAGAGGTGCTGGGAAATGTGAACAGATACATGTAAAAGAATTAAACTGGAATATTCTCTGACACCATACACAAAAGCAAACTTAAAATGGATTGAAGATCTAAATGTAAGACTTGATACTATAAAACTCTTAAAGGGAAACATAGGCAGAACACGGTCTGACATAAATCATAGTAACATCTTTTATGATCCAGCTCAGAGAGTCATAAAAATTAAATAAAGAATAAATGAACAAATGGAAACTAATTAAACTTAAGAGTTTTTGAACAGCAAAGGCAACAATAAACAAAACAAAAAGATACCCCAAAGAATGGGAGGAAATATTTCCCAACAAAGCAACCAACAAGGGATTAATCCTCAAAATACACAAATACCTCATGCAGCTCAATATAAAAAAACAAATAATCAAAAAATGGGAGGAAGATCTAAATAGACATTTCTCCTAAGAAGACATGCAGATGGCCATAAAGCACATGAAAAGATACTCAGCATCACTAATTATTAGAGAAATGCAAATCAAAACTACAATCAGGTATCACCTTAAACCAGTTAGGATCATCAAAAAATCTATGAAGAATAAATCCTGGAGAGGAGAGACAGAAAAGGGAACCCTCCTACACTGTTGGTGGGAATGTAAAGTGGTACAGAGACCATGGAAAACAGTATGGTAATTAAAAAAAAAAAAAACTAAAAATAGAACTATCATATGATCCTGAAATTCCACTCTTCTTGGGCATATATCTAAAGAAAGCCATAATTCAAAAGGATATATGCACTCCCATTATTTACTGTAGTACTATTTACAATAGCCAGGACAGGGAAGCAAGCTAAATGTCCATCAACAGAGAAATGGGTAAAGAAAATGTAATACATATATACAATGGAATATTAGTCAACCATAAAAAATAATAAAATTATGCCACTTGCAGTGACATGGATAAACCTAAAGATTGTAATACTGAGTGAAATGAGACAAAGACAAATGTCATATGATACCACTTATATGCGGAATCTATTATTTTTAAAAATGGTACAAAACAGAAATAGAGTCACAAATGTAGAAAACTTAAGGTTGCCAAGGAAAGAATTGAGGGATGGATAAATTGGAAAATTGGGACTGATGTATACCTACTACTACATACAAAATAGATAACTAATAAGAACCTACTACATAGCACAGGGAACTCCATTTAATATTCTGTAATGACCTATATGGAAACAGAATCTAAAAGGAGGGGATACAGGTATACACATAACTGACTCACTTTGCTGTACAGCAGAAATGAACGCAACACTATAAATCAATTATACTCCAATATAAACAAATAAAAATAAGTCAATGTTTTACCCTTGAGGGAAAAAAGAACACAATAAAAAAGTCAAAGCATACTGATACCATAAGACACCAAAACATATACAGACAACAAGATAAGAAAAAAGGAACAATGGATCAAAAAAGTCAGAAAACAATTAACAAAATGAAAACAGTAAGTCCTTTTCTATCAATAATTACTTTAAATGTAAAGAGATGAAATTATCCAAGTTATTATCATCCAATGGTTAAAAAAAGACAAAGAAAGTCATTATTCAATGACAAAAGGGTCAATATATCAAGAAAGTATACCAATTGTAAATATTTATGTGTCCAACACTGGATCACCTAAATACAGAAATCAAAAACTGACAGGGCTAAAAGGAGAAATAAGCAGTAATACAATAATTGTTGGGGACTTTAACAACTTACTCTCCATAATAAATAGATCATCCAGACTGAGAATCAATAAGGAAACAGTAATTTTGAATAAAGCTATAGACCAAATGGACCATACAGACACATGCAGAACATCCTATCCAAAAACTATTCTGTACACAAGCACACATGCAACATTTTCTATGACAGACCAGATGTCAAGCAATAAAATAAGTCTTAGAAAATTCAGTAAGAGAAATCATACCACATATCATACCACATATCTCCTCTGACAATACTTTCATGAAATTAGAAATCAATACAAGAGGAAAAGCAGAAAATTCACATATGTGGACGTCAAACAACACTTCAAAAGAATTAATGGGTCAAAGAAAAATTAAAGAGGAAATAAAAGTTTCTTGAGACAATAAAAATGGAATTACAAAATACCAAAACTTGTGAGATGTAGCAAAAGCTGTTCTAAGAGACAAGTTCGTAACAATAAACACACACATTGAGAAGCAAGAAAGACCCCAAATATAGTTAAGTCCCTTTCATAAAAACCTTCAGGTTTCAAACTTTCAAAGCTACAAACATGCATTCCATCAACATCAGGCATGAGTAAATTGCTTGCCTTCTGTCTCCTATTGCTGATCCTTCAGCTTTTTCATCTCCCACCTCCACTCCCTCCTCCAGTCAGTAACTCTTCTTGTCTGTTCACTCACTGCCTAGTGCCTCTATGCCAGCTGTTGCACTCTACTACTGTACTTCTCAAGGTACTGTCTTATAAAATTTTAAATGTTTATATTTTATATATTATCTGTGTGAAAGTATTATAAACATCAGTATTTTATACTGATTGTGTTAGTTGGGTATCTGGCAAACTTTGTTGGACTTTACTATGCCTAACCAGAAAAAAGGGGAAACTGATCCAAAAGTTGACAGAAAAAGAAAAAGAAATAATAAATATTAGAACAAATATAAAATAGAGAACAGAAAAGCAACAGAAAGATAAACCAAACTAAGAGCTGATTTTTTGAAAAGAAAAATTGACCAACCTTAAGCTAGAATTGGCCAAGAAAAAAAGAGAGAGGAAAAATTAACAAAATTATAAATTTTAATATGACATTAGAATGGAAACCACAGAAATTCAGAGAATCATAAGAAGCTACTATGAACAACTATATGCCAAAAACCAGACAACCTAGAAGAAATGGAAAAATTCTTAGAAGCACATAATTTACCAAGACTAAATCAGGAAAAAATAGAAAGTCTGACTAGACCAATTAATAGTAAAGATATAAAATCAGTAATCAAAAATTAACTGAGAAGAAAATCCTAGGACCACACGACTACACTGGTGAACCTTACCAACCATTTAAAGAATTAACACCAATCCTTCTTAAAACTTGGGCTTCCCTGGTGGCTCAGAGGGTAAAGCATCTGCCTGCAATGCAGGAGACCAGGATTCCATCCCTGGGTCGGGAAGATCCCCTGGAGAAGGAAATGGCAACCCACTCCGGTATTCTTGCCTGGAGAATCCCATGGACACAGGAGCCTGGTGGGCTACAGTCCAAGGGTCACAAAGAGTCGGACAAGACTGAGCGACTTCACTTTCACTTCTTAAAATGTTTCCAAAAAAACAAAGAGGAAGAAATACTCCCATACTCATTCAACAAGGCCAGCCTTATCCTGAAATAAAAACCAGAAAAGGACAATATTAGAAAAGAAAACTATAGGCCAGTATCTCTAATGAGTACAAACGCAAAACTTCTTAATAAAATACTGGTACACCAAATTCAACAGCAAATTAAAAGGATCATTAACCATCATCAAGTGGGAATTATCCCTGAGAGGCAAGGATGATTCAACATAGGCAAAACAATGTGATACATCACATTAATAAAATGGGGAAAAAAAGAATCATGTTCATCCCAGCAGATGCAGAAAAAGCATTTAACAAAATTTAGCATTCATTAATGATAAAAACTTAACAAATCAGGCATAGATGGACATATTTCAATACAATAAAGGCCACATATGACACACTCACAGTTAACATCATACTCGAGTGAAATTTTGAAATCTTTTCCTATAAGATCAGGAATCTTATAGGAAATCTCACTATTTCTAGTCAACTTAGTACCAGAAGCCTAGCTAGAGAAATTGGGTAAGAAAAAGAACTAAAATACATCGGAATTGAAAGGAAAGTAGTAAAACTCTTTCTATTTGAAGATACATGATTTTATATATAGAAATTCCTAAACTTTCAACCAAAAATTTTTAATCAGTGAATTGTAAAATTGTAGAATATGAAATTAACATTAAAAAATCTGTACCATCTCTATATACTAAAGAATTCTGAAAAAGAAATAAAATGATTTCATTTACAACATTCTCTAAAACAATAAAACAGAAATAAATTTAACTAAGCATTTGAAAGACCTCTACTCTGAAAACTACAATATACTCATGAAAGAAACTGAAGAAGACACAAATAAATGGAAAGATAGCCTGTGTTTTTAAACTGGAAAATCAAATACTGTTAAAATGTCAATACTACCAAAAGCCAGCTATAAATTCAGTGGAATCTCTATCAATATTTCAATAGCACTTTTTTACAGAAGTAGGAAAGAACACTTAAAATTTATCTGAAACCACAAAAAAACCCAAATAACCAAGAAATCTTCCAAATGAACAAGGCATCACATTTTCTGATTTCAAACTAAACAAAGACATGGGTTTGATCCCTGGGTTGGGAAGATCCCCTGGTGAAGGAAATGACAACCCACTTCAATATTCTTGCCTGAAAAATGCCTTGGAGAGAGGAACCTGGCGGGCAACAGTTCATAGAATTGCAAAGAATAAGACACAACTGAGCAGCTGAACAAAGACAGACACATGGTCTTCATAACAATATGGTATTGTCATCAAAAGACAAATACACCAATGGAACAGAATCAAAAGCCCAAAATAGAGCCACACAAATACGGTCAACTAATATTTGATAAGGGAGCCAAAAATAATCAATGAAAAAAAGAGTATCTCTTCTATAAATATTTGGAGGAAAAAATGGATAACCACAGGCAGAAAAATGAAACTACATTCTTACTCCACACACTGAAATTAACTCAAAATGGATTAAAGACTTAAATGTAAGACCCAAAACTATGAAACTCCTAGTTTAAAAAAAGGAATTAAGCTCCTTTAAGCTCCTTGACATGCGTCTTGGTAATGACATTTTGCATCTAAACCACAAGAAATAAATAAATAAACCAGTCAGATTCAGTTCAGTTCAGTCGCTGTTGTGTCTGACTCCCCACAACCCCATGAACCCCAGCACTCTAGGCCTCTCTGTCCATCACCAACTCCCGGAGTCCACCCAAACCCATGTCCATCGAGTTGGTGATGCCATCCAGCTATCTCATCCTGTGTCGTCCCCTTCTCCTCCTGCCCTCAATCTTTCCCAGCATCAGGGTCTTTTCAAATGAGACAGGTCTCCACATCAGATGGCCAAAGTATTGGCATTTCAGCTTCAACATCAGTCCCTCCAATGAACACCCAGGACTGATCTCTTTTAGGATGGAATGATTGGATCTCCTTACAGTCCAAGGGACTCTCAAGAGTCCTCTCCAACACCTCAGTTCATTGTTCTGTTAGACATAATGCTATTACACAACTAGCAGATTACAATATAGTTTAAACACAACTTTCATATGTACTGGGAAACCAAAATAATTCATGACACTTGCTTTCTTGTGATACTCACTTTATTGAACTGGTCTGGAATCAGACCACTGCAATATCTCTAAGGTATGCCTATATACATGTTTCCTAAGCTCTTTGAACACATGAAAACACTAAGTTTGCAGAGCTTAAAACCTCAAAGTTATAGTTTAGAAGGAAACAGTTGAATAAATTAAATATCTGACTACAAATTGTGATAATTTTATTGAAAGGAAATAGCAAGGGGCAAGCAATACAATGATCCTAATAACTATTCCAACATGGTGGAAGGTCTCTCTGAAGAACCAACAGATAAGTGGAGCTATAAAACTTCCAAAATTTTGAGATAACAAATGTTATTTAATTTTCCAAAAACTATCATCCAAAATGTACTTATTCCAGTCATTTCAAACATTAGTATTTTAAGTGCTTACACATAATATACTTTTCAGAATTATAATTCAGAATCAGAATTATGATAAAAAACAGAAAAATCTTTGCTTGGAGTCTAAGATTGTTTCTATGGAAAAACAAGTTAATCAAACAAACAGCAGGTAAATTCTGGGACTATCCTCATGGTTCAGTGACTGACTCCAAGCTTCCAGTGCAAGCAGCCCAGGTTGGATCCCTAGTAAGTTTATTAGATCCCACAGGACACAACTCAGAGCTCATATGCCACAACTAAAGAACAAAAATTGATGCAATAAAGACTGACAACCCTGTGTACCAGAACTAAGACCTGCCATAGCCAAATAAAATTTTTAAGTAGAATATTTCATTTAAAAGGTCAACAAAATCGAAAAATGGGCAGAAGACCTAAGTATACATTTCTCCAAAGACATACAAACAGCCAGTCAGTTCAGTTCAGTTCAGTTGCTCAGTCGTGTCCAACTCTTTGCGACCCCATGAACTGCAGCACACCAGGCCTCCCAGTCCATCACCAACTCCCGGAGCCCACCCAAACTCATGTCCATTGAGTCAGTGATGCTATCCAGCCATCTCATCCTCTGTCATCCCCTTCTCCTCCTGCCCTCAATCTTTCCCAGCATCAGGGTCTTTTCTAATAAGTCAGTTCTTTGCATGAGGTGGCCAAAGTATTGGAGTTTCAGCTTCAACATCAGTCCTTCCAATGAACACACAGGACTGAGCTCCTTTGGGATGGAATGGTTGGATCTCCTTGCAGCCCGAGGGAATCTCAAGAGTCTTCTCCAACACCACAGTTCAAAAGCATCAATTCTTTGGCACTCAGCTTTCTTTATAGTTCAACTCTCACATCCACATATGACAACTGGAAAAACCATAGCCTTGACTAGATGGACCTTTGCTGACAAAGTAATGTCTCTGCTTTTTAGGTTGGTCATAACTTTCCTCCCAAGGAGTAAGTGTCTTTTAATTTCATGGCTGCAATCACCATCTGCAGTGATTTTGGAGCCCAAAAAATATAAACTCAGCCACTGTTTCCCCATCTATTTGCCATGAAGTGATGGGACTGGATGCCATGATCTTAGTTTTCTGAATATTGAGTTTTAAGCCAACTTTTTCATTCTCCTCTTTCACTTTCATCAATAAGCTCTTTAGTTCTTCTTCACTTTCTGCCATAAGGGTGGTGTCATCTGCCTATCTGAAGTAATTGATATTTCTCCTAGCAATCTTGATTCCAGCTTATGCTTCCTCCAGCCCAGCGTTTCTCATGATGTACTCTGCATATAAGTTAAATAAGCAGGATGACAAAATACATATATACAGCCTTGACATACTCCTTTCCCAATTTGGAACCAGTCTGTTGTTCCATGTCCAGTTCTAACTGTTGCCCTCTGACCTGCATACAGATTTCTCAGGAGGCAGGTCAGGTGGTCTGGTATTCCCGTGTCTTTCAGAATTTTCCACAGTTTATTGTGATCCACATGGTCAAAGGCTTTGGCATAGTCAATAAAACAGAAATAGATGTTTTTCTGGAGTTCTCTTGCTTTTTCCATGATCCAGCGGATGTTGGCAATTTGATCTCTGGTTCCTCTGCCTTAAACCAGATTGAACATCTGGAAATTCACGATTCACATATTGCTGAAGCCTGGCTTGGAGAATTTTGAGCATTACTTTACTAGCGTGTGAGATGAGTGCAATTGTGTGGTAATTTGAGCATTCTTTGGCATTGCCTTTCTTTGGGATTGGAATGAAAACTGACTTTTTCTGTGGCCACTACTGAGTTTTCCAAATTTGCTGACATATTGAGTGTAGCACTTTCACAGCATCATCTTTTAGGATTTGAAATAGCTCAACTGGAATTCCATCACCTCCACTAGCTTTGTTCATAGTGATGCTTCCTAAGGGCCCACTTGACTTCACATTCCAGGATGTCTGGCTCTAGGTGAGTGATCACACCATCGTGATTATCTGGGTCATGAAGATCTTTTTTGTACGGTTCTTCTGTGTATTCTTGCAACCTCTCCTTAATATCTTCTGCTTCTGTTAGGTCCATACCATTTCTGTCCTTTATTGAGCCCATCTTTGAATGAAATGTTCCTTTGGTATCTCTAATTTTCTTGAAGAGATCTCTAGTCTTTCCCATTCTATTGTTTTCCTCTATTTCTTTGCATTGATTACTGAGGAAGGCTTTCTTATCTCTCCTTGCTATTCTTTGGAACTCTGCATTCTAATGGGTATATCTTTCCTTTTAGCCTTTGCTTTTCACTTCTCTTCTTTTCACAGCTATTTGTAAGGCCTCTTCAGACAGCCATTTTCCTTTTTTGCATTTCTTTTTCTTGGGGATGGTCTTGATTCCTATCTCCTGTACAACATTACGAACCTCCATCCATAGTTCATCAGGCACTCTGCCTATCAGATCTAGTCCCTGAAATCTATTTCTCATTTCCACTGTATAATCATAATGGATTTGATTTAGGGCATACCTAAATGGTTTACTGGTTTTCCCCACTTTCTTTAAGTCTGAATTTGGCAATAAGGAGTTTATGATCTGAGCCACAGTCCACTCCCGGTCTTGTTTTTGCTGACTGTATAGAGATTCTCCATCTTTGGCTGCAAAGAATATAATCAATCTGATTTCAGTGTTGACCATCTGGTGATGTCCATATGTAGTCTTCTCTTGCGTTGTTGGAAGAGGGTGTTTGCTATGACCAGTGCATTCTCTTGGCAAAACTCTATTAGCTTTTGCCTGCTTCATTCTGTACTCCAAGGCCAAATTTTCCTGTTACTCCAGGTGTTTCTTGACTTCCTACTTTTGCATTCTAGTTCCCTAAAATGAAAAGGACATCTTTTTTTGGTGTTAGTTCTAAAAGGTCTTGTAGGTCTTCACAGAACCATTCAACTTCTTCAGGGTTACTGCCAATAGTCACATGAAAAGATGTTCATCGTTGCTAACTAGCAATTGCTAATTAGAGAAATGCAAATCAAAACTACAGTCACACATCACCTCACACTGGTCAGAATGGTCATCATTAAAAAGTCTACAAATAAAAAGTGTTGAAGAGAGTGTGGAAAAAAGAGAACCATATTACACGGTTGGTGAAAATGTAAATTGGTTGCACACACTGTGGAAAACAATATGGAAGTTCTTTAAAAAACTAAAATAGCAACCCCCATCCTGGGCATAGATCCAGAAAGAACTACAATTCAAAAAGATACACACATCCCTATGATTATAGCAGCACTATTTACAGTAGCCAAGACATGGAAACCACCTACATGTCCATTAACAGATGAATGGATAAAAAAGATGTAGTACACCCACCCACCCACACCCACACACAGGAATATTACTCAGCCATGAAAAGGAATGAGACAATATCATTTGTAGCAACGCAAATGGACCTAGAAATTATACCAAGTGAAGTCAGACAGAGCAGGACAAATATCATACTACATCACTCATATGTGGAATCCAAAATATGACACAATGAACACATATCTATGCAACAGAAACAAACTCACAAACCTAGAGGACAGATTTGTGGTTGCCAAGGGGGAGGAGAGTGGGAGAGGGAAGGACTGGAGCTTGGGCTTAGCAGAAGCAAACTGGTAAATATAGGGTAGATAAACAACAAGGTCCTACTGTAGAGCCCAGGGAACTATATTCAATATCCTGTGGCAAATCAGAATAAAAAGAATATGAAAAAGAATACATATATATATACACATATATATGTATAATTGAATCATTTTGCTATTTACAGAAATCAATACAATATTGTAAAGCAACTATGCTTCAATAATTTTTTAAAAGTCAACAAAAATGAAAACAGACTTTTAAATGAGTATTACATGTTTTAACTAAATTTACTGAACTAGTCCATGAAGAAAATGCAACCTAAAGCTAAATTAACCAAATCCTTAACCTTAAGGAAAAAAGATTTTATATGAGAATCAAAAGAACTAATTATAATTAATTATAATTATTGTATAACATCTTTCATGTAAATAATGTTGTCTCAAGTGTGAGGAAAAGGTTCTTAGCATTCCTGCTGATACAATATAGGAGGTTAATTATAATTAGTCTATAAGACTGATAAAACATTATTGTCAAAACATTCAAAGAGAGAATTTAGAAAACTATTGTGAGATTGCCTGGAGAATCCCAGGGACGGTGGAGCCTCGTGGGCTGCCGTCTATGGGGTCGCACAGAGTCGGACACGACTGAAGCAACTTAGCAGCAGCAGCAACATTGTGAGATTATACAGGTTTTTTTTTTCATCTTTTGTTTTTGAGAGCAAAAGGTGAAATAGAAACCAGTAAAAGAAAACAAGTTTGGACAAAACTAGTGGTCAAAATCAATAAAATAAAAAAAGAAATGTGAGTCTGGCAGTTAAGAGGACTGATTTCCTTTTATCTAATCAGATTGCTAAATTGCAGGAGTTGGAAGAAATAAAGCAATAAGACATGGTTCAGACACACAACTTAGAGTAAGAAAAGAAGAGAAACTTCAGGACCTAATTCTAATTGGTGGATGTCTCTACCATCAAGTCGGAGATGAAAATGGCAACCCGCTCCAGTATTCTTTTCTGGAAAACCCTATGGACAGAGAAGCAGCCTGGCAGGCTACAGTCCATAGGGTCGCAAAGAGTCAGACACGACTAAACGACTTCATTTTCACTTGCCACTGCCAAGTGACCTGAAATGTACAAGTAAATGCCAAAGTCATTGGCCTCATCTCATCTGACATTCATGACATCTCATTTGACATTCATGATGAATCGTATATCAAGTATACAAGATCTCATTAGAGTGAACCTGCTTTTATAAACCTTTTATTTTTGTTTTCTAGCAGCTAACATCATTTTATAGAAAAAAGTGAAACAGTAAAATTTTGGTGGGTATGTTACAGCTGACAGTTGAACTGAGGCCACTATCCACAGCAAAGAAAAATATAATCAGGTATTAATGACTCAGGCTTTCCTTGTAGCTTAGTGGTAAAGAGTCTTTCTGCCAATGCAGGAGACACAGGTTTGATTCCCAGGTCAGGAAGATGAGCATGAATGGAGAATGAAACAGCAACCCACTTTAATATTCTAGCCTGGGAAATTCCATGGACAGAGGAACCTGGCGGGCTATATAGTCCATGGTGTTGCAAAGAGTTGGTCACAGTTTATCCCCTGTGCTGTGCTGTGCTTAGGTGCTCAGTCGTGTCCGACTCGTAGAGACCCCATGGACTGTAGCTGACAAGACTCCTCTCTCTAAAGAACACTCCAGGCAAGAATACTGGAGTCGGTTGACATGCCCTCCTCAATGAAGCCACTAGTTAACAACAATAATTAATAACTCAGGTTACTTACAGTTATATCACTTATGTGTTATTCCCTACACATCTTTAAGCAAGACACATATTAGCTGCAAAAAGAGCATATAGAAATATGTAAGATACTTCTTTCTCTAGTATTAAAAAATATGTAATTTAAGTATACTTGGGGAAACAAATATAAAGACAAGAACCAGTTGCTGTAAGGGAGGCAGATAATAGTTAGCTTCAAAGTAAAATGATTAGCTAAACAACAAATGTGTGAGGTAGATGTACTGAAAACCTGCTCCTTCTCATATGCTTATAACATTAGCTTGAATTATATATTCATAGATTATATGTACTTTTCTACATTATAACAATTATCTGTTTCAAAAAACTATTTTAGGATTTTTTTTTTCACCTACACTTCTCATTCTTCTTTGCAGGTACTGATTTTAAAATAATTTATTTGGAAAATAGTGCATAGTTTTAAATAATTTCTATGCAGCCCATTATTATTAAATTGGTTAAAGCTTACTTTGGATGCTATTATTTTAAATAATTTAAGCAATATTTTTTGTGTTTACTAAATGGTAGGAGAAACAAAAATCATAAAATATTTAACATATCTAAGTTTTTTTTCTTTTGGGCCTTATAAAAACCATATTGTTAGTAGAAGATATGATTCTCAGGGAAAAAACACTAAGTTTAAGATTATACATTTTATAATATTTCTGTGTAGAAATTTAGCCCACAGTTATATTATATACATACTGACTTCTCATTGAGATGAATATCAATAAATTGATTGACCTAAGAGATAAATATTGAATTTTAGCAAGCCCAAGGTCTAAACTCATATCAGACAATTCTTCTTGATATTTCCTAGGATGCAAAGTCAATAAATGAATTGTGATATTTATATTCTGAATAATTTCCCAAGTCTGCAAGAAAGTTGGTTTTTTACACTGTTATGGAGAAGTGCTGACCAGTTTATGTCTATATTCTGAGAGTACTTCCTAAAAATACGCAAATGAAATATCTCTCATCTTGTTGCTCTAACAATTCACTCATTTTAATAACATTGAATATTATACCAATTCAGTACTATTTCTCATATTCAACATATATTTTCATTTACTAGATTTCTTTTTATATGTCACCACTATATTTAGGCTTTTTTGACAAGAGTCTAGCCTCTGAAGTTAGACCAGAAATAAAATAAAATTAGTTACTGGGTGAAATGTTATTTGTTGATAGTTTGGCAGTAATTAAAATAAGCATAGAGATGTTTGCACAAATTGTTTTTAACTTAAGTGAATAAAGGTTCTGGAATTCTATACGTAAGGTTCCTTTCTGCAACAGAGATACTGCATTCTCCTCCCTATCACCTAAGTTTAATGGCTTGGGTCTAATCAAGAGCTGACAGCAGCATTAGGCATATGCTTAAGTTTTAAACAGGCATCAAGGCACCTGCTTAAAAGTGAATTCACAGCCCTGATGATGATAGCTTGAATTTCTAAACCAGGAATTTGTTACTATCAACAGCCAGTTGGTATATACAGTTAACCTAATAAGTGTTCTGAACAGTGCCCCAAAATATTGTTATCCTGTTGTTTCCACCCTGAGTCTTGATTCCAAGGAAGGGAATAATGTATAGAGCTCTTCCTATCTCAATCTCCTCAAAGAATGTGGTGGTATAACTGAAGATACATGAAGTTACTACAAGTACAGCGTATCTTTAATATTTTTCTTCAGTGTAATTAGAGGGACTTCCCTGGTGGCTCAGACAGTAAAGCATCTGACTACAATGCAGGAGATCTGGGTTTGATCCCTGGGTTGGGAAAGATCCCCTGGAGAAGGAAATGGCAACTCACTTCAGTACCCTTGCTTGGAAAATCCCATGGACAGAGGAGCCTGGTAGGCTACAGTCCATGGGGTTATAAAGAGTTGGACAAAACTGAGCAACTTCACTTCACTTTCAGTGTAATTTTACCAAATGTTAGATATATCTTATATTTATATATACTTGCTGGAGAAGGCAATGGCACCCCATTCCAGTACTCTTGCCTGGAAAATCCCATGGAATGAGGAGCCTGGTGGGCTGCAGTCCATGGGGTCGCTGTCGGACACAACTGAGCGACTTCACTTTCACTTTTCACTTTCATGCCTTGGAGAAGGAAATGGCAACCCACTCCATCGTTCTTGCCCAGAGAATCCCAGGGATGGGGGAGCCTGGTGGGCTGCCGTCTATGGGGTCGCACAGAGTCGGACACGACTGAAACGACTTAGCAGCAGCAGCATATATACTCACTAGAGTTGCCATAACAAATACCGCACAGTGGGTGATTTAACAGAAACTTATTTCCTCATATTTCTGGATCTTTCCTGGTGGTTCAGATGGTAAAGAAGACAATTGCCAATTCAGGAGATGCAAGTTAGATCCCTGGGTCAGGAAGATCTCCTGGAGAAGGAAATGGCAACCCACTCCAGTATTCTAGCCTGGGAAATTCCATGGAAAGAAGAGACTGGCAGGCTACAGTCCATGGGGTTGCAAGAGAGTCAGATACAACTTAGTGACTAAACAACAACAACAACAACTCATGCAAACTAACATAGAAAGCTCTTAGAAAAAAATGACTGACGTGTCAATGAATGAATGGTTATTAGCAGTACTGGTATCTATACAGTCACCAGGTTAAGCAATTTACATGTGCTATTTAATTTTATTTTCTAAATACCCAATGAGATAAATGCTACTATTATTTGTATGTTACAAGTGAGGATAGTGGGACTGACATAGGTAAACTAAACTAGTAAATGGAATAAACATATTCAAAACAAGGTCTTTCCAGCTATAGAATTCACACTCTTAACAACCATGCTACCATTTCTCTCCCATATTTCTCAATGGTGGTAACAGTCTCAGTAAACATTTCCCCATCTGGTCTCAAACCGTAACTGTTTTCCGTCATGCTTCTTCCCTCCCACTTCACTTAGTAGGTGACCATCTTTATTCCAAAATATATTAATAGTAACAGTACAAACAGAACATATTGCACCTATTTCTCCTTTACTTTCTATTCTCCTTTGGTTTAAATTTATTAAGAACTGTATGTTTCTGCAAGATTGTGATTATATTTACAAACTAAACCAACAAATAGGATTGCCTCATCATATGAAAATGATATAATCCCAATTAGAGGGAAAGAGAAGGATCAAACAGTGAAAAAGATTACTATGACAGAGCTGCACCTCTGGAAGAAAGAATACAGATGATTGATGACTTATCCTGTTTTCCTAGCTCCAAATTCAATATGCTTTCCACAAGAGCAAGTTGCTTAGTGAACTGGAATAACTAATTGTACAGATCAAATGTGTTTTTGATGGGTCTCGAATTTCTAAAAAGTTGTTTGCAACGATGCTTAATTACTGTTTGTGAAACCAATATGCTGTCCTGAGTTCTTAACTCTACCAGTTTTCAATTTTTGTCCCTCTTTTTTTCTTTTCCAGTTTGCTTTTACTGCCTGCTTTAGTTCAGTAGAATGAGTATTCCTGAATCTCAAATTTAAAGAGTATATAACAGATTCCCTGAACCTTTCTTGGAAAGACATTAATGAAAAATAAGATGTCAGTTTAATATAATTTGTCACTATTCACTGCAAATCCTTCCTGGTGGACTCCCATGAGCAATCTTTCATGCACATTTACTCATTTTTTGGTCTTATCTGCTCACCTAACCTTTAGAGAACTTAATTAAGTACTTCTAAAAGTAATATCATATACTTCATAGAAACAGAATTTTCCATTAAAAGTTACGAAAACAAATGGGTAAGAACTTGCATAGTTGAAAAGAAAGACAAAGTGAAGATGTCAGCTAAACGAAGATAAAAGATGAAAAGAAAATTACTGTGTCATCAAAAAGATAATGATGTTGAAAGAAATAAAGAAGATGAGACATTTTCTAGGAGGTATAAAACAGTTAGACTAGAGCCAATAAAAAAGAAAGAAACTTTGGTAAAGGAAATGTCACTGATTCGATATTGTGAAAGCTGAAATGAACATTTTATTTTATGCTTTTATAGGCTAACAAATAAAAAAGGGTACTTAAGCAATATCTGATTTTTCCACAGATCAGGGTACAGATTGTATGACATTATCTCTATAGGAATACAACCTAATCATGTGGCACTATGACACCATGAGGCGATGTGAAAATGCATTTTGAAAAAGACCTTGAGCTTGTGTGCCACATACAGAAGGAAGCAAATGCATTTTTTAATCCCTAGAAAGGATGAAAAGGAAATTGCTAGGATATACACCTTTGAAAGAAATCTACAAGGAAACAAAAATCCATTCTAACCCAAACACTCTAACCTAAGATTAGTCTCATTATCAGTGAATTTAAAAATAATAACTGTCTGAAGTATGAAGTTTTGAAAATGTTAGTCACTCAGTTGTGTCTGTGACCCCATGGACTGCAGCCTGCCAGGTTCCTCTGTCCATGGAATTCTCCACTTTATATTTTCAAAATATAATCTCATACTTCAAACAAGTGTGATAACAAGTAATGGTGAGATACCATTGTCATAATCTGACAAAGGTGAAAACACTGCCAATATCTAGAGTAGCTAAAGGTGTGAAGAACAGATACTTTAAGTCAGAGAAGGTGACAGTCCAAAATATGAACATATTCATGAAGAACAGCACAACATAAATGAATGTTAAATGTAGATATACTTGACTCAATGACCTTATTCTGAAGAGTTCATTCTAAGCAGAAACTATAATATGGATAAAGATATAATTCAGAGCAGTGTTGAGTCACGTCTCCTTTCTCTCTCTGTCCTAGTTTCCAAGATGTTCTCTCAGGCAGAGTTTCTCATCCTTGATGCTATTCACATTTTGAGCCAGATAATTCCGTGTTGTGGGCACTTTTGTGCACTGTAGGATGTCTAGAGGCATCCCTGGCCTCTACCCATCAGATAAGTGTTACTCCTCCTGTTATGACAACCAAAAATGTCTCCAAACATTGCCAAATGTCTTGTAGAGAACAAAATCTCCCCAGTTGAGAACGACTGGCCTCCTACTTCTAAGTATTTTAATCCAATAAAGTTATGTGTTTAATATGCCAAAATAATATAGAGTGAAGCAGTAAAGAATAGTGTCTGAAGTCAAAGTACCCGGATGAAATCTCTGTCACTTAGAATTTACTTTTGACAACTGATTTAACTCATTTGTAAAGCAAGAATGGTACTACCTCAAAGTACAATTCATGAAAGAATGTGTGTATATGAAGTACCAAGAACAGCATCTTGCTCATTGCATGCAATTTTATAAATGTTTATAAATAATCAAATGCTATTTGATTATTATAGCCGTAATCTTTCAGGGACATTGAGCTGGTTTTTTGTTGACACACAGAGGACTCTTTTACTTTGTCTCCCCAGCTTAACTACATATCAAATTGGAGTATACACATATAGTATGAATAGCTATCCTTTGGAGGAAATAGTGGCTGATTGTAAGCACCATGAGAATTGGAATTAGTTGTATGCATACATACATCTCTGTATCTTTAAGACTCCAGCTTAAGGCCTGGTATACAGCAGGCACTCAAGAAACAGTTGTAAATGTTCAGATCAATTGCTGGAGGAATGATGCAGACATTGGTAATTTCAGGTGTATTGTCTGAGATTCCAAAAAAAGCCTAAAATGGGTAAGACTGATTTATTATTAATATATATCCAATACTATCCTTTATGATGCAGAATTTATATATCAAAAATCATAGTCATGCTTGAGAGTTTTACAGAAAGCACTACTCTGCTATCAGAAGTAATTATGAAAACAAACAAGTGTTCAGCCATATTTCTTGCATCACTGAGGAATAAATAAAAAGAATAAAAATAATTTAAAATTTAATTTATCTGCATCTACAGTCTGCATCCAAGTCTACACTGTTGACATTTGATGTTTAAACTTCAGTGGATATATTCAAATATTCCCTCTCTTGTGTGTGTGTATGTGTTGTGTTGTGTATCCTTGCCAAACAGCTCTACAAATGAAAACTGAGAAGAAACTTTTGAAATATAATTCTCCCAGCAATAAGGATTTTTATTGTCAATCTAAAAACAGCTGACACTCCCTGAAAGTAGGAACATAAAAATAAAATATAGCACACATCCTCCATTTGCCTACACTTGAAGGAAATGAGAAGTTCTCACAATTGTTATGGCAGTTAATGTTACCACATTTGGTAGTTTTCAACAAAAGAAAAAGGGGGGAAAAGATCTCCTGAGCCTTAGGATACCTCCCCGCTTTTCAAATTGAAGCAGATTAAGAAGCTATACACTGAAAATAAATCTTCATGAGGGAAATGTAGTTCATCTTCTTCATCGTTCTTTTCGACAATCATTTTCTGCTAATTATAGGACCAAAAAAAGCAACCCTTGCACTAAAATTGCTGGAGTCCTTTCTTTTTCTACTTTCAAAACTAAAATTTTTCAGAGCCAGAACTTTTGATTCCTTCTCCTACTGGTCTCCACAAATATTCCAGACCTTCACTACTCTTTTCGAGACTTCTACTCCTTCTGCTCTAGAGAAACCTTTCTTCCTACTTCCCTGAAAAACATAGTCAACCAGGCATTAAGTGTCTCAGTGACCTGCTTAAAATGTATCTGTTTTAAAGATCTTCCCATATTAGCTGCATCTATCTCAACCCCTTCCCAGGGATGGCGATTCATCAAGTCTTCTTTTTCCTACCCAAATCTGCATTCTCTCCTTTCTCAATGGACTCTTTTCTTTTTAGAATTTTAGATTTAAATTTGGAATTTTAGATTTAAATCTAAATCTAAAATTTAGATTTTAGAATGCAAATTTGTTCAAATTTTTCAAATCATAAAAAACTTGTACTTGACAGTACCTCTAGCTTCCCTGTAGCTGGGAGACCTGGGCTTGACCCCTGGGTTGGGAAGATACCCTGGAGAAGGGAAAGGCTACCCACTCCAGTATTCTGGCCCGGAGAATCTGACCCCACTATACAGTCCATGGGGTCACAAAGAGTTGGACATGACTGAAGGAAATGGCAACCCACTCCAGTATTCTTGCCCGGAGAATCCCAGGGACGGGGGAGCCTGGTGGGCTGCCGTCTATGGGGTCGCACAGAGTTGGACACGACTGAAGCGACTTAGCAGCTGCAGCAGAGTGACTTTCACTCACTCACTAGCTTCCCTGTAGCTCTTGCTCTATTTGAGCATCCCTCTGCAATTATCATATTAAAGGAGTAACTAGTGCTCTTTTTCACTCATTTCAGTTCCAATATGGCTCTACCCATTCCAACGTAGCCTCTGATCACATTCACTAAAGTCCTTCTTGGGAAGATCAGCAACAAATCCCACATTTCCACAATCTAAACTCCTCCTGAAAAATGCAAAACAATTAATTTATAATTATTTTCAGGCCTTTCTTCCTCCCCAACCAAAGCTCTCCGGTTCTGTCCTTTCTTCTATATTACTTTTCTTCTAAAGAGGGATCTCCCTTGCCAAGCGGGTTTCTTTGGGATTTTATGATGGAGGGTCAGGAAGAAAAAGCAAAGAGCTAAATATGCTGAAGGAAATTAGGGAGAACCTTTTTATTTTTTTTATTATTTTTTTAATTCTATTGTATTTTTAAACTTTACAATATTGTATTAGTTTTGCCAAATATCGAAATGAATCCGCCACAGGTATACATGTGTTCCCCATCCTGAACCCTCCTCCCTCCTCCCTCCCCATACCATCCCTCTGGGTCATCCCAGTGCACCAGCCCCAAGCATCCAGTATTGTGCATTGAACCTGGACTGGTAATTCATTTCATACATGATATTATACATGTTTCAATGCCATTCTCCCAAATCATCCCACCCTCTCCCTCTCCCACAGAGACCATAAGAGTGTTCTATACATCAGTGTCTCTTTTGCTATCTCGTACACCTTTTTAAAAATGGTGTTCAAAGTGTAGTTATACTGAGGGAAGTAAATGAGATAAAAGTGAGAAAGTTAAGAAATTTGAATGTGGTTATAAGTTTTCTCCATAATATTAGACATAAAAAGGGGAAATTATGTTGCTTAGAAATTATTTTTATACTGCCTAAAAATATGCTTTTTATTATGACATTTCTCAGAGAATGGACAATTGTTACACTTAGTTTCCCTGACTTCTCATCATTTTACGTGGCTAATTACACTCACCTTCTTGAAGGTCTCTAGTTTCTTCTCTCCTATAGCTTTCCTGGACCTCATTTTAGTATCTCCATCATCCTTATTAATATTACCCATGAACTTCTCTTCTTTCCTATTCAAGAAAGTCCTAGATTGGAGACTAACCTCAATTCCTTCCTCTCTCTAGCAAAACCATCCCCTCTTGCACTGCGAAGGTACTTATTATGGGCTGAATTGTGTGCTCACAATTCATATGTTAGGTCATATGTTAGGGCCCTCGTCTCCAGTACCTCAGAAAGTGACTGTGTGTGGAGATAAGATCATTAAAGAGAGGATTAGGTTAAAAAGAGGTTTTTTCAGGATAGGGCTTAATCCACTGTTAATGATGTCATAAGAAGAAATCCAGACTCAGAGACACTAGGACCATGTGGCCAGAGGAGGGACCATGTGAGGACACAGCAAGCCAAACAGGAAGGAAAACCTCAGAATAAAGCCAAACTGCCTGACAGCCTGATCTTGGACCAGCTAACCTCCAAACTGTGAGAAAACAAAATCCATTGTTTAAGCCAACCAGTTTGTGCTGTTTCATTATAGCAGTCCTAGCAATAACAATACTTACTTGTTTTGGTATTAGACCAAATAAAGATTAAGTCCTGCTGAAGTCTGGTTCTAATTCTATATTCTGAAACAGAATCATTGGATATTAAAGCTGGAAATGTCTTAGATACTACTTAGCTGAGGTTTTCATTTTTGTGAGGGTCACTAGAGTCCTTTGTAAAATTCATGAAAACCAGAGTCCTATCCTCAGCACAGTGAACATGAGAACATATACATAATTTTGCACATATTTTATCTCACCAGGAACTGATTTTCTTCATATAGGTGGAATACAAATTAAAAAAATATATATTTATCAATAAATAATTCTCACCTATTTTTCAGAAAAAAATTAAAAGTCACGTTCTAAAACCAAATAGAAATGAACGGCAACTATGGTAAAAACTAATCTGACTCAACAGTAAATTCCAATGAGAAATCTGATTTAAAAGCTTTAACTTACTTTAACATAGCAGTATCTTTGGTATTCAATAATTTGTGACTGTTATCATTTGGGGATATGATGTAGTGAAAAAATCTGGCTCACTATACAAGATGGCAAGCCATACTACATAGAATTAGAATAACCATTACTCTCTCCGCCAGTCAAGGATAGGATTGTGAGAAGAGACAAACATTCTCCTAAACCCTTTGGAGAAATTCTAGTCACATCATTTCCTCCAGTCAATAAGGTCACTTTTGGCAAGCACTGCATCACTGATCCTGTCTATTTCAGCAAGAAAATAAAATAAATCCATATTTTGATGTTAAGGTCATCGTCACAAAGGTAACTTTCAAAAAGTTTTTCACTACTTTGATATATCCAGAGATTTCTGCCAATGGATAAACTGACAAGACTGTCGTTCTCAACTCTGGGCTTTAGAAGCTCTTTGCCTGGAATTGGAAACTATGTATATTTGTCAGCTCCCATCCTCCTCTCACAGAATGAAAACTTGGCCAAAAGAGCCCCTTCTTTTCAACAGCATTCACAGGCAATAGAAGGGCCTTAAATCAGAAGATTTGCCTTATTCACTGAAGCAAAATATCTGCCAACTGAGCCAATCCATAACTGCATTTCTCCCTGTCAAGCTTTTCTGTGACTGGGCTTTCCTAGACTCTCCAAAGAAGTGAAACTTCGGCTTTAAAGTTAAGTCAACAATTAAAAAGGCAGCCAACTTCTTGGTTCTCAAAAACTTGGTTATGCATGAATTTGTGACAAAACTTCTGGAAAAGAAAACAATTTTAAAACCTGGCTCTGAGGAAGCCGGTATCTTTCAAAGCAGTAAACAAGCTCCTTTTCAAGACTGCTGGCTAGGTCTTTGACACCAATACATGCTCCTGACAAAAGCAATGAGAAGTAATAAAAATGTGACTTATCTAAAGTGGGAAATCCAGATGGATAACCATGACTGTATATCCTTCGCTGGGACACAGTAAACTTTTTTTTTCCTCCTAGCCAAAGGCTTCCTCAGTGAAAAATTCTCACCATTTTGAAAGCATCTATGGTCACTGTCATTTCTAAAAGTGACTCAGGTATTAAAACCTTTCTTTAGCTCTGTGTGTGTGTGCTCAGTTGTGTCCTACACTTTTGACCCCATAGTCTGTAGTTTACCAGGTTCCTCTGACCATGGAATTTTCCAGGCAAGAATACTGAAGCCGGTTGCCATTTCTTACTGGAGGGAATGGATCTTCCTGATCCAGGGATGGAACTCGTGTCTCTATGTCTCCTGCATTGGCTGGCAAATTCTTTACCACTGCACATAAATCAAGAAAACCAAGGTCTGACAATATGGAAAAATAATAGTAGTGTCATCTAGGTGTATGCTAAGTCACTTCAGTCGTGTCCAACTCTGTGCGACCCCATAGACGGCAGCCCACCAGGCTCCCCCGTCCCTGGGATTCTCCAGGCAAGAACACCGGAGTGGGTTGCCATTTCCTTCTCCAATGCATGAAAGTGAAAAGTGAAAGTGAAGTTGCTCAGTCATGTCCGACTCTTAGCGACCCCATGGATGGCAGCCTACCAGGCTCCTCCATCCATGGGATTTTCCAAGTAAGAGTACTGGAGTGGGGTGCCATTGCCTTCTCCAATCTAGGTGTATATTGGAAGGAAAATGACACAGTTGTGAATCCCTCCTACTTTCAGAGTCTTAGAAAAAATGTCAGCAAGTCTGATGTGTGTGAAACTATTTCTTAAAGACATTGTTTCTATTTTCTACTGTGCCTTTGATCACAAAGTAGCTTAATAACACCCAAAGAGTAAGAGGGTACAAAGTGTGTTCAACTTTCTGTGACTTCCTGTGCTTAGCAATATAGCAAGTGAAATTTTACCTATAGAAGAAAAAATATATAAAGCTACAAAGCTCATTCCCACATCAAAGAATCACCAGGAAAGTACCAACAGGAAAGAGACAGCATGTACTCATTAATAGTCTCTTCTCAGTCACCATGCAGTACTGGCCACTTTCCCCTCTCTGCCTCAGGCTCCTGCAGTGATGAGTGGTACTGGTGTGTAGTGTTGCTCTTGCTTATCCAAGTCACTATGCCATAGCTGACACTGTGTGTGATGGCTGCCAGTACGTGTTAACGTGTCTGCTTCCGATCTCAAGGGAAATGATACCCGCACCAACTAGGCTTTTCGACTGCTGCTGCCACCAGATAGTCTGGAGCTTCTCGCTGCTGAAGCTACTGGTACAGCCAACAAGCACCCAAAGCAATCCAGGGCAGGGCTGTGTCTTCTGCCAAGATGAAAAAATCTAGATAGTACGTTAAAAAGCAGAGACATCACTTTGCTGACAGAGGTCCATATAATCAAAGCTATGGTTTTTCCAGTAGTCGTGTATAGATGTAAAAAAAGGCTGAGCACTGAAGAACTGATGCCCTTGAACTGTGGTACTAGAGAAACTCTTGAGAGTCCTTGGACTGCAAGGAGATCAAACCAGTCAATCCTAAAGGAAATCAACCCTGAATATTCATTGGAAGGACTGATGCTGAAGCTGAAACTCCAATATTTTGGCCACCTGATACAAAGAGCCAACTCACTGGAAAAGACCCGGATGATTGATGGCAGGAGGAGAAGGGGTGACAGAGGGTGAGATGGTTGGCTGATATCACCAACTCAATGGACATGAATTTGAGCAAATTCCGGGAGGTGCTGAAGGACAGGGAAGCCTGGTGTGCTGCAGTTCATGGGGTTGCAAGAATTGGACACAACTGAGTGACTGAACAACAAAAGTATGGATGTGAGAGTTGGGCCATAAAGAAGGCTGAGCAGTGAAGAATTGATGTTTTCAAACTGTGGTGCTGGAGAAGACTCTTGAGAGTCCCTTGAATAGTAAGGAGATCAAACTAGTCAGTCCTAAAGGAAATCAACCCTGACTATTCAAAGGACTGATGCTGAAACTGAAGCTCCAATACTTTGGCCACCTGATGTGAAGAGCCGACTCACTGGAAAAGACTCTGATGCTAAGAAAAACTGAGGGCAAGAGGAGAACTGGGCGACAGAGGATGAGATAGTTGGATGGCATCATTGACTCCATGGACTTGAGTTAGAGCAAACTCAGGGAGTTTGAAGAGAGTTTGAAGGACAGGGAAGCCTGGTGTGCTGCAGTTTATGGGGTCACAAAGAGTCGGACACAACTTAGCAACTGAATGACGACTATCAGTAAAGTATTCTACAGGGAGGTAGACTTTACTGAGCTTTAGACAGATGCCTCAGCTATCTCCATTAACTGACATTAAATAACAGAAAATTAGTTCATTGTGTCTGTCATTCACATATATATACACACATACACACACAGAGTATCAGAGAGGTATCTGTTCTCACAATACCTATAACAGAACTATTCCTTATTTTTAATCACCTTAACCACAGTCATCACAGAGACCTGTTCTACCTCCTAAGGCTCTCTTTCAAGGAATGACACCACCATCTAATCCGTCAGGAAATTGAAATCCTAGAGCCCGTTGAACAGTATTAGTGGCAGTTCATATGACTTTTTTAAGTGTAGTAGATTTCAGTGTACAAAGAGATTCACAAGTCAACTTGGGAAGCCTTAAGACTCCTGAGAAAAGAAGAGAGGTGAAAGGCAAAGGACAAAAGGAAAGATATACCAATTTGAATGGAGAGTTCCAAAGAATAGCGAGGAGAGATAAGAAAGCCTTCTTCAGTGATCGATGCAAAGAAAAAAAGGAAAACAACAGAATGGGAAAGACTGGGGATCTCTTCAAGAAAATTAGGACAGAAATGGTATGGACCTAACAGAAGCAGAAGATATTATGAAGAGGTCTCAAGAATACACAGAACTATACTTAAAAGACCTTTATGACACACCCAGATAATGATGATGTAATCACTCACCTAGAGCCAGACATCCTGGAATAAGAAGTCAAGTGGGCCTTAAGAAGCATCGTTACAAACAAAGCTTGTGGTGATGGAATTCCAGTTGAGCTATTTCAAATCCTAAAAGATGATGCTGTTAAAGTGCTGCATTCAATATGCCAGCAAATTTGGAAAACTCAGCAGTGGCCACAGGACTGAAATAGGTCTGTTTTCATTCCAGTTCCAAAGAAGGGCAATGCCAAAGAATGTTCAAACTACCACACAATTGCACTCATCTCACACACTAGTCAGAGAAGGCACTGGCACCCCACTCCAGTACTCTTGCCTGGAGAATCCCATGGATGGAGGAGCCTGGTGGGCTGCAGTCCATGGGGTCTCGAAGAGTCGGACATGACAGTGACTTAGCAGCAGCAGCAGCAGACACTAGTAAAGTAATGCTCAGAATTCTCGAATCCAGGCTTCAACAGTATGTGAACAGTGAACTTCCAGATATTCAAGCTGGATTTAGAAAAGGCAGATGAACCTGAGATTAAATTGCCAACATCCATTGGATCATAGAAGAAAACAAGAGAATTCCAGAAAAAAATCTACTTCTGCTTTATTAACTGTGTGAAAGGCTTTGACTGTGTATATCACAACTAACTGTAGAAAATTCTTTAAGAGATGGGAATACCAGACCACCTGCCTCCTGAAAGATCTGTATCCAGGTCAAGAAGCAACAGTTAGAACTGGACATGAAACAACAGACTTGTTCCAAATTGGGGAAGGAGTATGTCAGGGCTGTATATTGTCACCGTGCTTATTTAACTTCCATGCAGAGTACATTGTGCAAAATGCCAGGTTGGATGAAGCACAAGCTGGAATCAAGATTGCTGGGAGAAATATCAATAACCTTGGACACAGATGACAGCACCCTTATGGCAGAAAATGAAGAGGAACTGAAGACCCTCTTGATGAAAGTGAAAGAAGAGAGTGAAAAAGCTGGCTTAAAACTCAACATTCAAAAGACAAAGATTATGTCATCCAGTCCCATCACTTAGTGACAAACAGATGGAGAAACAATGGAAACAGTGATAGATTTTATTTTGGGGGGCTCCAAAATCACTGCAAATGGTGACTGCAGCCATGAAATTAAAAGATGCTTCCTCCTTGGAAGAAAAGTTATAACAAACCTACACAGCATATTAAAAAGCAGAGGCATTACTTTGCTGACAAAGGTCCATATAGTCAAAGCTATGGTTTTTCCAGTAGTCATGTATGGATGTGAGAGCTGGACCCTAAAGAAGGCTGAGTGCTGAAGAATTGATGCTTTTGAACTGTGATGTTGGAGAAGACTCTTGAGAGTCCCTTGGACTACAAGCAGATCCCACCAGTCAATCCTTAAAGGAAATCAGTCCTGAATGTTCACTGGAAGCAGTTGGTGAATCTGAAACTCCAATACTCTGGCCACCTGATGAGAAGAACTGACTCATTGGAAAAGACCCTAATGTTGGGAAAGATTGAAGGCAGGAGGAAAAGTGGACCATAGAGGATGAGATGGTTGGATGGCATCACCAACTCAATAAACATGAGTTTGAGCAAGCTCTGGGAGTTGGTGATGGACAGGGAAGTCTGCTGTACTGCAGTCTACGGGGCCACAAAGAGTTGGACATGACTGAGCGACTGAACTGAGTGACTGAAGACTCCTGAACACACAGCTTCTATCTATGAGGTGCCAGTAAAGGCAGATCATTCCTCAATGATTCTAATCAAATAACAGTGTTCTCTCACATTCTACAGTGCCCCTGCCCAAACCCATGTACACCACCACAGCCATCACCTTTGCCTCTACATTGTGATGTGGCACAAGGAGACATATAGGAAAAAGCTGCACAGAAAAGGCACCACAAGGCTCCACGTATCCCATAGGTAACTTCAGGAGAATATTCTGAATAAGCCCCAATAACCTAAAGTGGCCCTTGGAGCAGCAGCAAATAGTTTTCGAGAGCTTGCACTTCCTGCCAGTGACTTGAGTCAAGTTTTGGAACACCTCCCAAGGGCTTAGAAACTTCCAAGAAAAACCTCCTTTGGCATTCATAAGGTTCGCTTACAATGCATCAATAGGCAGCTGTGTATCGATCCACTGTGAATTTGGAGGATACATGTTCATTTTCCATCTTGTTGGACATTAAATGTGCCTTCATTTTGATTACAAGTTTATGACTCCCAAGTTCTAGCCCTGAATAAATTATTGGTTTTATTATCCTATTTTTAAAAATTTTTGGCTATACCACATGGGATGTGGGATATTAGTTCCCCAATTAGGGACTGAACCTACACCACCTGCTGTGGAAACACAGAGCCTTAACCACAGCCCCACTATGGAAGTCCCTTTATTAACCTATTATTAAGAGCAAATATTTGTATCTGTATGTATTAGTCAGGGTCCTCACACCTGTACAACACTGATATATTCTGAAGACCTAAGGTTTAAAATTCATACTGATTAAGAATAAATCCACACAGTGCATTGTGCTATTTTACAACATGATAGCATGAGACAACAAGAAAACTTTATGGTTGACATAATTTATTTCATTGCTTTGCATCCAATCTAGTATTATTAAAAAAAAGTATAGTCACATTTTTTCAAAAGAAGTCAATTTCTGTTTTTTTGAAACTTAAAAAGTTAAATTTATAGAAAAGTTGCAAGAACTGACATATATCCTTCACCCAGAAGGCCCATTCAGTTTTATCAACTGTTTCAATAATCTCCTCTGTGAAATTGGCCAGTACAAAATAGCTCCAACTGTCATGTCTCTTCAGTCTCCTTCAGTCCAGCATGGTGGGTATGGACCACCTTCCTAGTCAGTCACTGTCCTCATGAGGGTCCCTGTTGTGTCATGCCCTTGAACCACCTTCTTTCTCTGAATGAAGACCTCACATGGGGCCACCGCTTTGCTCAAGCCCTGATTCCTCCTGGTTCCACAATTAACTTCCTTATTCCAAACAGCCTCATGAATTTGGATTGAATTGTTTGCATTATAATCTCTCCCTTTAAAGGGTACTGAGTTCTGATTTAGCTGCTAGTGAAACTGTCAAGGCTTCTTGATCCTTTAGGGCTTGTTTCGTGCTTTATTCAGTCAGTTTAGTCACTCAGTCATGTCCGACTCTTTGCGGCCCTGTGAATCGCAGCACACCAGGCCTCCCTGTCCATCACCAACTCCTGGAGCCCACCCAAAGTCATGTGCATCGAGTCTGTGATGCCATCCAGCCATCTCATCCTCTGTCATCCCCTTCTCCTCCTGCCCCCAATCTCTCCCAGCATCAGGGTCTTTTCCAATGAGTCAACTTTTCGCATGAGGTGGCCAAAGCATGGGAGTTTCAGCCTCAGCATCAGTCCTTCCAATGAACACCCAAGACTGATCTCCTTCAGAATGGACTGGTTGGATCTCCTTGCAGTCCAAGGGACTCTCAAGAGTCTTCAACACCACAGTTCAAAAGCATCAATTCTTCGGTGCTCAGCTTTCTTCATAGTCCAACTCTCACATCCATACATGGTCACTGGAAAAACCATAGCCTTGACTAGATGGACCTTTGTTGGCAAAGTAATGTCTCTGCTTTTTAATATGCTACCTAGTTTGGTCATAACTTTCCTTCCACGGAGTAAGAGTCTTTTAATTTCATGGCTGCAATCACCATCTGCAGTGATACTGGAGCCAAAAAAAATGAAGTCTGACACTGTTTCCATTGTTTCCCCATCTATTTCCCATGAAGTGATGGGACTAGATGCCATGATTCAATTTTATGAATGTTGAGCTTTAAGCCAACTTTTTCACTCTCCTCTTTCACTTTCATCAAGCGACTTTTTGCCATAAGGGTGGTGTCATCTGCATAACTGAGGTTATTGATATTTCCCCTGACAATCTTGAATCCAGCTTGTGCTTCTTCCAGCCCAACATTTCTCATGATGTACTCTGCATAGAAGTTAAATAAGCAGGGTGACAATATACAGCCTTGATATACTCCTTTTCCTATTTGGAACCAGTCTGTTGTTCCATGTCCAGTTCTAACTGTTGCTTCCTGACCTGCATACAGGTTTCTCAAGAGGCAGGTCAGGTGGTCTGGTATTCCCATCTCTTTCAGAATTTCCCACAGTTTATTGTGATCCACACAGTCAAAGGCTTTGGCAGTGTCAATAAAGCAGAAATAGATGTTTTTTCTGAAACTCTCTTGCTTTTTCAATGATCGGATCTATTTTAGTTTTGTCCTTGGTCCTAGTATATAGCCCTTATTTAATTTTCTAGCACTTATTCCTGAAACATGGCCTCCCTGGAGTGCCAGCCAAGTGGCTGAGTTATTTATCAAGGCCTCCCTGCCCTAGTGGCTCTGCATACAACCATTCCCAGTACTGCATGACCTCTAGTATCTCTCTCTAGCTATCAGCCCTGCTCTCTGCTAGGCCTCATAATCTTGCCCTGCACAGAGGCAGCAGTGGCCCCACAGAGACCCCCATGCAGATCGCTGGAGCTTCCCTCCATAAAACTCCTAATAAATTCCAGCCACTTGAGCCATCCCGACCCTGATCTCTACTTATTCAGCTTAGAGGTACTGTGGCTCTGCTAGGGAAATCTGTCCTTGCTCTGGAATACTGATGAGGCAGAAAGACATAGTGAAACCACGATGCACTTTGCAGGTTTCCCTTCTTTCGAATGTCTGGATAGTCTCTGGTCCAACCCCAGAAAATAGGTGCATAATAGATTTTGTTTAGTTTTTTAATTGTTTACAGCAGAAGAGTAATTTCGCCACCGGTTAGTCTATCGTGGCTGGAAGAGGAATCAAGTCTGTTTTTAAAAGTAAAGTTAATTTAATGCATGAAAATACAGTCAGATACACTGAATATAAATTAAACTGACGTGCACACGTTTGGAGTTCTTTAAGGGTCTTAGAAAGCAAAATGGATGAGAACAGGCTTTTTAGAGAACTGAGTGGGAATGACCACAGCAATACTGGATTTAGCACAGCAACGTGGTTATGGCTCTTCACAACACTGATCAGCCAGTATGGCAGAATTTACTCTTATTCCAATAAATGTTTGGCCCCTTTCCTGAACTTTCCTCCATTTTCACAGCAGTTTCTAATCTCTTTATTTTGTTTACCCCCAAAATTCTTTTAGTGCTATTATATACTATTATCTGAAGAAACTCTAATTATTTTACAAAGAATTAGTAATCATGGTTTGCAGTATGGGTTATGTTAAAAGGCCAGTTTTACTGTGTGACTAGCAAGTGAATTCTCAGATTGAGGGAAATCATATAAAAACCCTAGCAAAATCTAGGTCAACCCTAGCAAAACTGTTCTAACTTGTTCTAACAATTCTAAAGCATATAGAAATATAAAGCTATCAACCAATAAACATCTTATTGTACATCAATTAATTTAAATAAATAATGTTGGGGATGCAATCCCAAAGGGACTGGGCCAAGTTGACTGTGATAGCACTGATTCATCTAACACTGCCATTTCCTGGGATGCATTCACAGTGCTAAGCTTAGTACAACTGAATTATTATTAATGTATATGTAACTCTAAAAAAATCATCTTTAAAGTCTGTTCAATTTTTGCTTGAAGATTGCCTAAGAAAGATAGTACACAATATTAGACACTGATTATAATATTAAATTGTTATATACCTTAGAATACATGCATAATTATCTGACTTATAAACACGAATTTAATCATATGCCATAGCTGAAATCCGGAGAAGACAATGGCAACACACTCCAGTACTCTTGCTTGGAAAATCCCATGGAAGGAGGAGCCTGGTAGGCTGCAGTCCATGGGGTCACTAAGTGTCGGACACGACTGAGCAACTTCACTTTCACTTTTTACTTTCATGCATTGGAGAAGGAAATGGCAACCCACTCCCATGTTCGTGCCTTAAGAATTCCAGGGATGGGGGAGCCTGGTGGGCTGCCATCTAGCGGGTCGCACAGAGTCGGACATGACTGAAGCAACTTAGCAGCAGCAGCAGCATAGCAGAAATAAATATTCTTGAGGCCTACCATTAGAAGAGAGTGCTAAGAACTGGAAAACAGATGCTAGGTGATCACTGTAATTTAGCAAGGGGTGAGACATGTATATCCTCTTACATACATATCCCCTGAGATTGTTCACAGTCAGTTCAGTTCAGTTGTTCATCGTGTCTGACTCTTTATGACCCCATGGACTACAGCATGCCAAGCTTCCCTGTCTATCACCAACTCCCAGAGCTTGCTC
This sequence comes from Bos indicus, assembly GCF_029378745.1. Lineage (NCBI taxonomy): Eukaryota > Metazoa > Chordata > Mammalia > Artiodactyla > Bovidae > Bos > Bos indicus. The sequence continues at coordinate 37,150,027 of NC_091780.1, read as the reverse complement.
AAACTCATGTCCATCGAGGTGGTGATGCCATACAACCATCTCATCCTCTGACATCCCCTTCACATCCTGCCCTCAATCTTTCCCAGCATCAGGGTCTTTTCTAATGAGTCAGTTTTCACAATACAAGAAGCAATTCCCAATCTACAGCTCTGACTATTTACATACTAGAGAAAACAGAAGCACTATGAGAAGAATGCTTTCTCTCATGTAGTCTCTCTTATCACTTCTCTCCTGCAATCACTTAGGACTCAACTAATTCCATGTTTTCAGTAAGATGAAAGCGATCAAAACCACTGTTTTTTCAAGAGATACAGCTATTACTACAGATATTTCACTGAGATCTAGATTGGCAAAGAAATCTTTGTTACTCAGCAGTGTAGAATGTAAATAGGCTTCCCTCGTGGCTCAGATGGTAAAGATTCTGCCTGCAATGCATGAGACCTAGGTCTGATCCCTGCCTTGGGACGATCCCCTGGAGAAGTGAACTGCTAGCCACTCCAGTATTCTTGCCTGGAGAATTCCATAGACAGAGGAGACTTGTGGGCTACAGTAGAATGCAAGCAACATGCAAAGAAGTCTCTTCAGAGTCTGTGGAAGACATCTCAGTTGGAAATTACATTCAGCAGTATTTAATTAAAATCTGAAAACAAAATACAGAATGATTTTTCTCTCTCATGTAATTGAAATGGCAACCCACTCCATTCTTGCCTGGAAAATCCCATAAACAGAGGAGCCTGGCTGGCTAGAGTCCATGGGGTAACAAAACAGTTAGACATGACTTAGCAACTAAACAACGACAAAAAGGAAATACAGGGCTGATTCAGCTGCTTGAGAAAGTGTTCATGATTTAAAATAGCAATCCTTGTAAGAGTATTACTGTGTACTATACTATAAAGAGGGGCTTCCAAGGTGACTCAGTGGGTAAAGAATCTGACTGCATTGCAAGAGACACAAGATACGTGAGGAGTTTGATCCCTGCGTCAGTAAGATCCCCTGGAAAAGGAAATGGCAACCCACTCCAGTATTCTTTGGAGAATCCCATGGACAGAGGAGCCTGTATGGGGTCGCAGAGTCAGACACGACTGAGTAACTATACACACACAACACACACACACATAAGATAAAGAGAAGAGCTTATTCATGTGAAGGTATATGTTTTCCATTCTGTAATTCATTTAGAAAAGTTCTGAAAAACATGTATTAATGACAGTTATATTGAGTGCCATGTGCAAGATCCTTTGACAGCTGTGTTATTTCAGGGAATAGGTATAATAGCTCTTCTATGATGTATTTATTTTTTTTATGATGTATTTAGAGTAGTATTTTAGAACATGTAAATTAAAATAAAAATGAAATAAAGATGTTTCTAAAATAAACACCTAATAAAGATGTTTATAAGAGTTGTATGTGCAATATATTTGAGAAGTGCATTATTTCAGGGAGTGAATGTGATAGCTCTTCTGTAAAACATTTAGAAAAGTGTTTAAAAACATATGTAATAAAACTGTTTAAAAGAGTAGTACCTGTTGTCTAAGAAGAAAAGTGATTTTTTGAGTTAAGGGATATTTTGCCATTCTGTAATGCTTTTAGAAAAGTGTTTAAAAACACTTTAAAATTTCTAAATAGAAAATATTCTTGGTCCTGGGGTCTCATCTCATATGAAAAGATGCTACTCTACCTCCTAGTATATGTATTTTCTAAGCAGGAAGAAAGTGGAAGAACAAAAGACAACAAGGTCCAAAACAGCAAGCAGACCTGTCCCCTTTAAAATGCTTTCTCAGAAACCTCTTTTCCCAAACACAGAAACTTCTGAATATACCTCATTAGCCAGAATTCTGTCACATCAACACCCCTAATGGTAAGGGAGGCTGAAAGATAAGTATTCAAGTATACTGGATTCTGTTATTAAGCAATGGGAGAATAGTTATTGGATAGAAAACAAACAATGTCTGTCCAAAGGTCTTTTAAATAGTTTTGCATTTCTTTGGCTGTGTCTGGTTTAATCTTATTTATCTCTGCAAGATCAATTGAAATCTTGAATTTTATTGACTCCCTATCTACTCCAAGTGAAATCTTGAATTTTATTGACTCCCTATCTACCTCAAGCTCCAAACTGGATATTACTTTGCCTCCTTACTTGGCTGTTAGAAAATAAAGATAAATTAAAAGTTATATATGACACAAAACTTTACATTTAAATAGATCGGACAATTATTAATGATAATAATATCTGTATTAATACTATTAGGAGAGCACAAATTATCAAGATTATTAAAAGAATACTGTTGGTTTTTAAAACTATAGACTTGGTACCTTAGCTATAAAATCATCTAAGCAAGATAAACCTTAAAAGAGTGGTTCAAAATGTATAGATAACCATATTGAAGAAAGTAAAACCATAGTATTCATTCCACTGATATAATACTGTGTATGTGAGCACTATCACATGAATTAATAACTCCATGGCATACAACATTAGTGAGATTGTTCTGAAGAGAGCATGCACATGGCTTTACCTAGACAAGAAACAATTAACTATGGCTGGATCCTCTGAGGAAGCTTCTCTGTACTACATCAAATTATTTTTGGAAAGGATTATGGCCAGTGAAACAGATGAGACATGCTGGTTCCTGAGTTATGGCAACCTATAACTCTCAAGTAATGTTAACCAACAGCTGTAGATCCTACACTACACATCATAGACACAGGATTATTTGCTTACTCCTTTCTCTTACTCCAGTGATTTTAAAAGTACTTGTCTCACAACTTTTTCTGGTGAAATTAAGGTAAGTACTAGGCAGTAAACTTTAAGCAGTTTAAATTAAAAAATAAAATAACAGTTTGTGACATGATGGCATATGATGATAAAAGTTTATTCTCAAAGAGTATAATTTAGCACCACAATTCTATTGATGCATTTCAGCTTAAGAGTTTACTCAAGATAAGAACTGGTAAAGATTAAGGAAAATATCTGGAAATTATATTAAAAATTATTACTGTTTTTTAGTTGCTCTGTCATGTCCAACTCCTTTGCAAACCCATGGACTATAGCCTGCCAGCCTCCTCTGTCCATGGGATTATCCAGGCAAGAATACTGGTATGTATTGCCATTTCCTTCTCCAGGGGATCTTCCAAGCCCAGGGATCAAACCTGTGTGTCTTGCATTGGCAGGTGGATTATTCACCACTGAGCCACCAGGGAAGCCCGTATAAAAATTACTCTTTCATCCAATTAAAGTACTGTTAAAAATACTGTTAAATCTGGACACTAATTACTATTTGTCTAAATTCTAAAATGAATACAAACATCCTCAGAGGAATTTAAATGGGACAGGTGGCTAAAATATAATGGTCTATTCCTTATTTTTACTTTGCAAAGGAGTCTGTGGTGAGAAATATAAAACTCTTAATTTATTAACCACATACAAAAAGTTATGATACATTTATAGAAGCAGGAGAAAGATTAAAACTGTCTGTGAAAGGATGATACCAATGAGAATCAACTTGATGCTTATTTTGATAGAAAAACCTCATTTTAATAGAATATTCGGGAAGAGCTCATGATTTTGAAGCACCAAATATTTCTGAAAGTCAGAGTGAAGGGTGAGTTTGCAGCCAAGAGGTGTGATGGATAATTTGCTTCAAAAATTGAAACTAGATCCTCTCCTTTCTGAAACTGCTTCTCCCTCACCTGGGAGGAATAGATAAGGTTACCCTATAAAGAGTGTGAACAGCAGAGCTGTGTACCTAGAGACATAGCGAAAAACAGCAGGCCAATGTGTGGCCATACTCAAAGCAAATGAACTCATGAAATCCTGCATTCTGACCAGGAGACCCCACTGCGGGGTCCCAATCTACTGACAGCAAGACAAATGCCCAGAAAAACAGAATGGAAACTTTATCTCTAACAAAGAATCAACCCAAGAGAAAAGACATATATGTACTAACATTGATTCCCCAATCTGTCTACTTCTCACCCAATAGCCCTATATTACTGCTATAAAATGACAAGCCTTAGCCATACACACAAATTTCAAAGATCTTTTCAGTGCCTCACTCATAAAATTAAAATTATCAGTTTACTATCATTAGATATTCAAAGAAAGCTTCTAATATGAAAAAAAAAGTCTAAAATAAACAAAAGGCAAAAAGACCTTTAAAGAAAAAACAAACTTTAAAAATATAAATGCTGATGTATGGCAAAACCAATACAATATTGTAAAGTAAAAATAATAATAATAAAGAAATGATAAATGGCTAAAAATATATATATATACACATGACCAATAACATCAGAGAGATCCTAAAAACAATGAATCAAGAAAATAGTATCAGAAGGATATGAGAAAAGAAAATAAGAATATGAGAGATCAATGAAATAAGAGCTAGAAATTACCACTATCAAAAAAAAGAAATTTTTAAAATTTAATAGAAGAGCTGGAAGATAAAGCCAAGCTAATCTCCAGGAAAATAGATGAAAAGAGATTTTTGTTTTTAAACTAAAAGATAAAGAAATGGAAAATAAGACAGAAATAATAAGAAAATCATAATATCAGTTCAAGAGATCTAACCTCCCTCTCATGAGAGTTTCACAAAGAGAAGAGATAAAACAAAGGAAAGAATTTTCAAAGAAACATACAAGAAAATGATGTTGAACTGAAAAAAAGTTTGAGTTAAAAAATAATGAGATAAGGAAAAAGCAATGAAAAAAGTTGCATAACGCATAGTGTTGCGAAATTTCAAACTAAAAGGAGATAGAAAAGATATAAAAGCTTGTAGAGATAACAAAGTTATATGTAAGACTCAGCCTTCAGAATAAAATCAGTCTCAGCAGCAGCAATATTGAAGATTAAAAACACTGGAGCAATGCCTTCAAAATTCTAAGGCAAAATTACTCCTAAACTATAATTAGTTACCTAGCCAAACTATCACATCAAAACAGAAGTCAAAATTATCACATTTAGCCATGCAAGATATAAAAAATAGCTATGTTTAAGTACCTACCCGTTCTCTTTTTTTTTTTTTTTTCTTTTTGCAGCTCAATGTGTTTCGCTGCACAAAATTTTGTCTGTATTTCCAGTAGCTTAGAAGCATAAGTTCTCCAATGCTCAGCAGGCTTTAAGGAATATAAGGAGTGGGGGTAGGAGTTGGCATAGAGAAAGAGAGCTGGTGTCAAAATTCCTAGCAGGATAATTTTCCCAAACAGTAAGACACAGTAGATTCCTGAGGCACAATAGGAAAATAGAAAATGGCATAGGGTCCAGGAAAAAAATGGTACAAACCAGAAATCAGGCAAAGAAAATCCAACGTAAGAAGGTAAAGGAAAAAACCAAGGATAACTGGTTATGCTGCTGGTCCAGAAAACACCAGTCCAAACTAGAGAAAAGTCACAAGGTTCCAGGAAGTATTTCTCAAAAAAAGGAAAGAGTAGGACTGATGTACTTAACAGGGTAAAAAAAGTGTTCTTCATTCTATTGGTTAGTATGGGTTGAATGTGTACCTGAAAAAGAATAAAACAAGGAGATTATTACGTGGCAGACTTTAAGGTGGCCCCCATGATCCTGGCCTCCCAGTATTTATACCTTTGTGTAATTCCCTCTCCTTGAGTATTGGTGGGACCTGTAAACTGCTTCTCACCGAAAGAGTATGGCAAAGATATCGGGATGTCACTCCTGTTGTTACATTTTAAGATTCTGTCTTGCTAGCTGGCTTGCTCTCTCTCTCCCACTAGCCTTATAGAAGCAATAGAAAACAAACAAACAAAAAAATACCTCTGGGGAAAAAAGTTGCACAAGACAATAATGTATAGTACACTATGTGACTTAGCCATGAATACTATTTACAGTCATAATAATATACATTCTGAATGTTGACTCTATGAAAATTCTGAACTGAAAATGAGGGGGAAAGCATGTATTGGTAGAAAGGAGATTTATTAAAAACTTAATACCTCATCTTCATAGTATAGTAATAACAAAATCAATTTTTGGATTTCCATACACTGTGCCAAGCACAGGATACATTATTGCATACACTGATCAGCAGTTTTCACCCTTCTTAGCTTTCTGAGCTCACTTGCTGTGGCTCACTTCCTACCTTCCCATCCACCATTCCTGACACTCTCTTACTCCAATTCTTTTTAACTACTCAGCTCCTGTAACTCCCCTAAACACACCTCAATCTTCCTTTACTAAAAAGGCTGTATATGGACATGCTGAATGAAGCCCTCTGGAGAGAACTAATCTCCCCAGTGAGAAGCAAATGATTTAGACCACATGTAATGCCAAACCTCCTGGCTTATCTGAAAGAGGAATCAAAACTGCTGCTATTTAGACCTATTGTATAAAACAGAGGGCTTTCCCTGAGAAGGAGATGTATAAAGTTTTACACAGGGTAGTTCAACACAGTTGAAGCTGCTGAAAATCCCTCCCAAATTTCAGCCATATCAAATTTCAGCCATATCAAAATTAGCTCTGAACACATTATTGGAAGGGGAAGGGAGGAGAAAGCTGAAATCAAAGAAAGTCATAGGGACACAGTGATCAAAGATACATTTCATAAAATGTATAAGGGTATTTACTTATCAAGTGTTTTACTTTCATTGGTTAATCTTATTTTATAAAATCTGAACACTTTTACCAGTTTTATTTTTTTCAAAAACATGCTCAGGATTTGTAGACTAAAATATTAAGCAAAGTAAATATTGAAATGGAATGTGATCAATACACAATAGGAAGCCAAGAGATACTATCTAAAATTTTATAATAAAGACATAGTCACAAAAACAAATTATTTCACACGGAGGCAAATACCAGAAGGATTTGGAAATTACCTGTTTATTCTGCAAACTACTGAGGTCATAGTTCTATATGATATGGACATATATCATTCAATATGCATTTTGAAATTTTAATAATTTAGAAAGCTCTGATGTTGACCTAGAAGTCAATAAACCGACTGATGTGCCACTGAAGAAATTCAAATACTTTTAGAAACGAAGTTTGTGATAAGACTTTTCAAAGAAGCTAGGAAAGATGATCAAATAATTGGCATAACTGGGTAGATAATGCAGATAATCACAAGCCTCATACAGAAAACTAAGGCAGGATGCCTCAATGTAGAAATGGTAGAGTACTGTCTTGGTGATTTTCAAATTTACCCTTGCATTTTTTGTGAAGAAAGCCTGCTCACAGCACTAACATAAAACTTACATATTCTTCACAAAGTATAATCCGTCCTTCCTTGAAAAGAGTAAACCTCTTTAAACCTCTTCTACAAGTTAGATTCTGAGTCAGAGGGCTGACTTGAAGTTCCATTTCTGCACACCAACTTTGTAACTTTGGGTAAACAACATTACTTTTGCTTCGCTGTTGAAAAAAAAAAAAAGGAAGAATAACTGCTGCTAAAAACAGGCTGTCTCATTTAATTTCATGGCAATCCTATGTAGACATGCTTTAAAAACAATAAAGCACTTACAGAAGTAATTGTTACTAGAGTGATTATTGCTTAATAGGACAAATTCATCTAGAACTCTTAAGAGAAAAAGAATATTTCCAGGACTTGTTAATAGATATATATTTTTTCCTAAGGGTTAATGTTTCTAATTAGAGAATATTGCACTTTTTTATAGTTCTATTTTAGAAATATCACATTCCAAGAATGAATTACTATATTCTACTGCTAAGAAGTACCTGAACTCAACTATAAAAAATAGAAGTAAGCAAAAAATCTAAACAGACACTTTACCAGATAAAATATACTGATGGTAAGTAAGCATATGACAAAATGTTCAACATCATATGTCCTTAGGGAATTGCAAATTAAAATGAGATACTACTACACACATTATTAGAAAGGGAACAATGCAAAACACAACACCAAATGTTGGTAAGATGTGAAATAACAGGAATTTTCACTCAGTGTTGGTGAGAATCTAAAATGGTATTGTCACTTTGGAAGACAAATTAGTAGTTTCTTACAAGACTAACATATCCTTACCACATGAGCCAACTATTGTCCCTTAATAGTATTTATGGAAGAGAGTTGAAAATGTGTGCCCACACAAAAACCTGCATGTGAATGTTTATAGTGGTTTTATTCTTAATTGTCAAAACTTAGACACAATCAAGATGCTTTTCAGTAAGTGCATAGATACACTGTGGTACATCCATACTATGAAATATTATTCAGCACTAAAAAGAAATGAGCTATCCAGCTCTGAAAAGACATAGAAAAAACTTAAATGTATATTTCTAAGTGAAAGAAGTCAACTGAAAAGGCTACATACTGTATGCTCCAACTATTATATATGACATTCTGGAAAGGAAAAATTATGGAAATAGTACAAGGATCAATAGTGGCTAAGGATTAGGAAGGAGAGAAGGATGAATAGTTGGAGCACAGATGATTTTTAGGACAATAAAGCTACTCTGGGAGACCAGTCAAGATGGTAGAGGAGAAAGACCCTGACTTCACCTCCTCTCACAAGGACCCCAAATCACAACTATCTGCAGAAGAAAATCCATGAAAAAAGCTCTTCTACAAATAAAGATATGAACAAAGAACCACAGTAAGATGGATAGAAGGGGTAGACTAGAAATATAAAAATGCCATACCCCCCAGGTAGGCAACCCAAAAACTGGAAAATAATTCTATTGCAAAGGTCTCCCACAGGATTAAGAGTCCTGAGTCCTACTTCAAGCCCCCAAACCCAGAGTTCCTGCTGTAAGAAGATGAACCCCTTAAGCATTTGACTTTGAAGGCCAGCAGGGCTTAATTTTGGGAGCCCCACAGGACTGGGGGATACAGAGATTTCACTCTTAAATGGTGCATATAAAATCTCACATGCACTCTGGTCCAGAGAAAAAGCAATAATTTGATAGGAGCTTCAGCAAGACCTACTTGATGGTCTTGGAGGGTTTCCTAGAGAGGAGGTGGGGTTGAGGGTGTCTGTGGCTCACCCTCCAGACACAGACACTGGTGGCAGACATTGGGAAACATTCTACCTTGTGAACACTGCTGTTGGCAGCTGCTATCTTAGTTTATTAGCACCAAGCCTCCCCCCACCCAACAGCCTGTAGGCACCAGTGTTGGGACATCTCACATCAAACAAAATATTGGGGACACACCCCCATTCACCAGCAGACAGGCTGCCCAACACTTCCTGAGCCCATAACAGCCTCTAGACTGCCTCTAGACACAGCTCACCCATCAGAGATTCAAAACCCAGTTCCACCCATCAGTAGGCAGGCACTGGCCCTTCCCTCTAGGAAGTCCACACAAGACTCTAGACGAGCCTCACCAACCAGGGGGAAGACACCTGAAATCTACAATCCAGCAGCATGTGGATCCAGCCCACCCATAGCAGGACAAACCCTACTCTGAAGCCAGCTGGGTCCTGGCTCTATCTGCCAACAGGCCAACACAAGCTTCAGGACACTCTGGATCCTATATCCAATTGTGTCAGGAGCTCCCCCACCACCACCACAAATGATTTAAAATGAGCTCAGGGATTTCTGAGTCCCACAGCCAGATTCCATGAAACAGTTGTGCCTGTCAGTAGCCTGGCACAGACTCCAGGGCCTGACTTTACCTGCCAATAGGTAGGCAACAGTCCCAGAGTCACAGAGACCCTGAATCCACCCATCAGTGAGCTAGCAGTAGCCTGTGGGACCCCTAGAGTTCTGCAATCAGCTGCCTCATGACCAGGCCCTGCCAAATAGCAGCCAGCAGCAACTGTACAAGGCAGGACCTGGCAACTAACTAGGCCAGAGACAACCAATAGGCTGGAGACTGCCCACATAATCAGCCCTCCACAATAGGACATATGCAGCCCTCTTAGGGGAACCCCTGGAGCATATAGCTTGAGAGATGAGAGTGAAGTGCACTTCTGGGAAACATAAGAAGTCTCCTACAGAAGGCCACTTCTCCAAGGATGAGAAATGTAACTAACTAACCACATACATAAAAATACAAATAGCAACTTAGATAAAATGAAGTGGCAGAGGAACATGTTCCAGACAAACAAACAAGATAAAACCCAAGAAAAAGTTGAGGGGATGGAAAAAGGTATTCCACACAATGGAAAACAAAAGAAAAGTAGAGCTGCAGTACTTATATAAGACAAAATAGACTTTAAAATAAAGACTGTTACAAGAGACAAGAAGGACACTACATAATGATCAAGGAATCAATCCAAGAAAAAGATATAACAATTGTAAATATATATGCACCCCAAAAATAATCACCTCAATATATAAGAAAATTATTAACAGACACAAGAGAAATTGACAGTAACACAATAACAGCGGGGAACTTTAACACCTCACATTTACATGAATGGATGGGTTATGTAGACAGAAAATCAAAAAGGAAACAGACTTTAAATAACACTTTAGATTACATGGCTTTAATTGATATGAATAGAGCATTCCATCAGAAAGCAGCAGAACACACATTCTTTTCAAGTGCACATGGAACATTCTCCAGAATAGATGACATCCTAGGCCACAAAACAAATCTTGGTACATTTAAGAAAGTTGAAAATGTATCAAGTATCTTTTCCAACCACAATGCTGTGAAACTAGAAATCAACTACAAGAAAAGAATTACAAAAAACACAAAACAGGAGAAACCTAAACAGTATGCTATTAAACAACCAATGAATCACTGAAGTAATTCTTAAAAATAAAAAATTATAAATCAATATCAGTGATGAATATAAACACAAAAATCTTCAACAAAATTCAACATGAATTTATGATAAAAGGTCTCTAAAAGTGGGCATTGAGGGAACATGTGAAGTCGCTCAGTCGTGTCCGACTCTTTGCAACTCCATGGACTGTCGCCTACTAGGCTGCTCAGGCGACAGTCCATGGAGTTTTTCAGGCAAGAGTACTGGAGTGGGTTGCCATTTCTTTCTAAAGGGGATCTTCCTGACCCAGGGATGGAACCTGGGTCTCCCGCATTGCAGGCAGACACTTTACCATCCGAGCCACAGGGAAGCCCATGTGGCTTATAGAGGGAACATACCTCAACACAGTTAAAGCAATATATGACAAAACCATAGCAAACATCATACTCAATGGTGAAAACATTTCCTCCAGAATGAGGAACAAGACAAGGATGTCTACTCTCACCATTTTTATTCAACATAGATTTGATAGTCCTAGCCATGACAATCAGAGAACAAAAAGAATACAAATTGGAAAGAAAGAATTAAAATTGTTTTGCAGATGACATATACTACACATAGAATATCCTAAAGATGTCACCAGAAAACTATGAGAGCTCATCAATGAATTTGGTAAGGGTGCAAGATACAAATTAGTACACAGAAATTTTGCATTTCTATACACTAGCAATGAAAGATCAAAAAGAGAAAGTAAGAAAACAATTCCACCTACCATCACATCAAAAATAATCAAATACATAGGAATAAACCTATGCACAAGAGGCAAAAGGTATATACTCCCGAATCCATTAGACATTGATGAAATAAATTATAGGTGACACCAACATATGGAAATATATCCTGTGTTTTCGAATTGGAAGAATCAATATTGTCAGAATGACCATACTACCCACATGCAATCTACAGATTCAGTGAAATCCCTCTCAAATTATCAATGGCATTTTTTTACAGAACTAGAACAAATAACCTTAAAATTTTTATGGAAACACAGAAGACTCCAAATAGCCAAAAAAATCTTGAAAAAAAAGAGAGTTGGAGGAATCACACACTTTGATTTCAAACTATAGTAAAGTTACAGTCATCTAAACAGTATGGTCCTGGCACAAAACCAGACACATAGATCAACAGAAAAAAGTAGGGAGCCTTGAATTAAACCCACACACTTACAGTCAATTAATCTATGACAAAGGAGGCAAGAATATACACTGGAGAAAAAAGTTTCTTCGATCAACAGCTCTGGTAAAATTGGACAGCTAAATGTAAAGGAATGAAATCAGAATATTCTCTAACACTATGTACAAAAATGAACTCAAAAAAGATTAAAGACTCAAATGAAAGACTGGATACCATTAAACTCCTAGAGGAAAATATAAGCAGGACACTCTTAGTCATATATTGCTGAAATACTTCTTTGGATCTGTCTTTTAAAGGAAAGGAAATAAAATAAAAAATAAACGGGATATAATTAAACTTAAAAGCTTGTGTACAGCAAAGGAAACCACTAATAAAAAGACAACTTACTGAATAGGAGAAAGTATTTGCAAATGATATGATCAATGAAGGATTAATATTCAATATATATAAATAGCTCATTCAATTCAAGATCAAAAAAAACAATAACCCAATTATAAAATGGGCAGAAGAACTGAATGGGCATTTTTCCAAAGAGAAAATGTAAATGGCCAATAGGCCCTTAAAAAGATGCTCAACACTGCTAATCATTAGGGAAATTCTTAATCAAAACCACAATGAGATGTAACCTCACACCAGTCAGAATGGCTATCATCAAAGCAAAGTAAAATATATTCTTTACATTTTAAGAAGTACTTTTTTCCATATATATATATATATATATATATATATATATATATGATTTAATTTGCCAGAAACATAGATACAGTTTTAAATCATAAAAATTAAAACTGAACTGCCACATAGGATGGAGAAGGCAATGGCACCCCACTCCAGTACTCTTGCCTGGAAAATCCCATGGAAGGAGGAGCCTGGTAGGCTGCAGTCCATGGGGTCGCTAAGAGTTGGACATGACTGAGCGACTTCACTTTCACTTTTTACTCTCATGCATTGGAGAAGGAAGTGGTAACCCACTCCAGTGTTCTTGCCTGGAGAATCCTGGGGACGGGGGAGCCTGGTGGTCTGCCCTCTCTGGGGCCGCACAGAGTCGGACACAACTGAAGCAACTTAGCAGCAGCAGCAGCCACATAGGACAGACCAGGATTTTTTTTTTTTGGGGGGGGGGGGTTAGTTTTTTAACAGCACTATATTTAGAATTCTAAACATCTGATTTCTAATTTACTCTTTGCAAAGTTCAATATTAAATCCTTGAATGAATTTTAGAGACCACAGAAGCCATCTGAATGGAGATAATTGGTTTAATGTATTTAGATTCCTTCATTTTCAAAAATTTGACAATAAAAACTTTAAAGGAGTTAAATTTGGGATACTATCAACACCATTATCTGTTTATGAAAAGCACAGATCTTAAAGTTAAGCCAGTCAGTTCACTTAAGAGTTTTTAAACACTAGAAAACTAGTAAAACATAGGCACACTTCATACGAGGGAAATATCTGTTTGAAAAGTATATTAGTTGAGACACTTCAAATTTCAAATGATGGAATTCCAAGTCAAACTTATTTAAGGAAAACAAAAGAAGTTTGGTGATTTATACTGTTTGCTGGGATGAACAGGGATAAGTTCCAGATACTAGATTAGGTCTTCCTCTTTCTCCTTACTTTGCCCTCAGCCTTAATGCCTTCTTTTTCGCGCTCTCTCTCTCCCACACTTTCTTTTGCTCACCCTAACTTTGTTCATCTCTGGATTCTTTTCCTCACTTTTTCCTATTGAGGATTTGATTCTTCCAAGTCATGGGAAATAGTAATGGCCTTAAATTTACTCTAGGCTCACAAATTCTGAGTTAGCCACACCAGACAAAGAACATTTATTTCCCAGAGCCTCTCCATAAAATCCCAATGAAGTAATCTGATTGACCAGTTTGCATCAAGTGCCCATTCCTAGTCAAATTCTGTGAAAGCATCATCATAATCTCATTTGGCATAGAAAAGAAAGCGTCCCCCAAATAAAGTTTGCAAGAAAGAAAAAAGAAGTGAAGAGGGAAACTGGGAAAAGAACAGTTCTATTGATATATTTAATTTGGTTAATTTTAATTAATATATTTAATAAAAAATGCTATTTTAAAACAAGTCTCAGAAGTAAAATTATATTTTAATTGGCAAATCCAGAAAGAGGTTATTTCTGAGGATAATCTGGAATCTGATAATAAAGATGTAGAGTAGCTTAGTAAATCAGATGATTAAGTATTCCAGGAATTAATTTCTGGAAAGCCAAATGTGATTGACATTGTCTTTTAACATTAACTGGATGAGATGGCTGGATGGCATCACCAACTCGATGGACGTGAGTTTGAATGAACTCCGGGAATTGGTGATGGACAGGGAGGCCTGCTGCTGCTGCTAAGTCGCTTCAATTGTGTCTGACTCTGTGCGACCCCATAGACGACAGCCCACCAGGCTCCCCCGTCCCTGGGATTCTCCAGGCAAGAACACTGGAGTGGGTTGTCATTTCCTTCTCCAATGAATGAAAGTGAAAAGTGACTGTGGAGTCGCTCAGTCGTGTCCAACTCCTAGCGACCCCATGGACTGCAGCCCAACAGGCTCCTCCGTCCATGGGATTTATCAGGCAAGAGTACTGGAGTGGGGTGCCATTGCCTTCTCCACAGATAGTGTCTACTCTGTTCAATAAGACCCCAGTGAACATAACAAGAGGAGTTATGAAGTAAAATTAATGTTCTATTCCGTTGTTTCCAAAGATTTTAAGAACAGTTCTCACAAATGTTTCACAATCCTCATTCATAACTCAGGAAAACAAACTTGCAGGCCCTGTTCACAGTCCCATTTTCATATTATACTTCAGTAAAAATGTAAACTCACTTGCTCAGTGGCATCTCAGTTCCAACTACACCATCTCTAGCCCACCTCACAAATATCCACCAATACCTCTCCCTCTTAATTTCCCTGCAGTGTGTTAAGTATTCACATATTTTTACTGTAATCAGTTCTGGTAAACAGCTTGATGGTGTGAGGAGATGCGAGCTTTTAAAAAGCTAATGTTCTTCATTGTGTAAAGGCTTTTCCAGTGCTTTCAGTCACAATGGAATGGGAGACTCAACCACAATCAACCAGGAAGCATACACCAAGAGACGGACTCGACATCGTAGTCAGCGATAAACTGAATTCAACAGCTTTGGGGTTTGGAATTATAACCGTCATCAGGAGAAGGACTTTTCCAATATGGAAGAATATGTTTCTGAAAGCCCTGGCCTTGTCCTTGTTCTCCTAAGTCCCCAGAAGTTTGATTCATTTCTATACAACTGATTGCCACTGCTAAGTGCATCAGGTTCTCATCTGCCCCCTGTTCAATTTCTTTGGTTACCTGGATGCAACTGCTAGATTCTGGCCTCTCCCTGTATATTGGCTTCTTCTCATTTTTAATCTGATTTAAACCTAAAGATTTTCCTGTATCTATGTTTATCTAATTTCATTCAGTGCATTTGGACTTCTGGCTTTTACTCCCAGACATATCCCTGTTCTGGTGGTCTGTTGACCAAAAAGTACCTAGTATTAAAACGTGTTTGTCTTTTTTGAGTACACAACTGATGGCAATAGGAAGAATACAGGGAGGAAGGTATCCTTCAATTAAACATTCTCTGTACAGAGTCTAGAATGATACAAATAGAGCTAGACAATCAAAAGTTGGTTATAAAGACAAACTGATTAACTATCCTTAAATATTCCATTCTTGATTACTTAAGCTATTTCCATTTCTTTGCTTTTTACAGCCTCTACCCTTTTAACATTTCACTAAATCAAAATTTTAATGTTTCTCGACCATCTAAAATGAGACAGAATTTGTGAATTTCAGTGATTTGGACACCATTGTCAAATCCAAAATCAATATACTCTGAAGAAAAAAATTAAACCTAGATAGTTCCAAATTATTTAAATATCTTGTCGTTATAAAACAGAGGCATCTAGGGATTGAGGGAGGAAAATATGTATTGTCAACTTTTTCTGAAGAGTACGGGGGGGGGGTCAATATATTGATGTTAGTAGCTAAAACATTTCTTTAAACTAGTGTGATTTTCTTTTGGATATTTTGTACAATACATTATCCACTCATCCAAATTGACTCATTATAGTACATATATTATTGTTTCTGGGTGTTATTACATGAAATATCTGCTTCAGTGGCTATTTAAAATTCAGGGGAATAACAATAAAAACAATTTCAGCCTTCCACATTTTAGCATTTCACTGCACTGACAAGGATATACAGCACTGCAAAAAATGAGAATATCATTTATACTTATGTTTTAATCTTACATCTTAAATCTATTCTTGTATCTTAAAATCAATTCTTTATTATAGTTTAAGCTATTTGAGTATGGCTGCTTTGTTAGGCAGGATTTTTTTCCAAGCTTCCTCTTTCAGTTGCTTTCCAAAGGTGCAAAAATAATCCTGTCACAACAGAGAAGAAGAGCTTATAAAGATGCTTTAAAAACCTTATCACTAGGAAACAGTGCACAGTGTATTGTATAATATAGTGTCTTAAAATACTTCTGCTTACCTCCTCATTGATGCTGCTACAATATTTACATAACACTGCTAACTAATTCTTCATTATGTAGGTTATTTATCCTTTCTCTCAGACAGTGTCTTCCCAGAACATTTAATATCATCAAATTGAGGCATTGTTTTTATTTCTACCCACTGCTTAGCTGCAGTGTATCTCCTCAGTTCTGGGGCTGCACTAGTGGGTCAGGATTTATGTTTACTGCTCCTTGGGGTAAGAAATGAAAGAGTTGGAGGACATCTGTGGCAGGGCAGAGTCTTAGCTAGCCATCAAGGCAAGTTGTTTATGTCTTCAGGATGGGTTCTTTCAGAACCAGAAAAAAAATGGAAAAAATAAAAAAGAAAGGTGCTGTTTGGGTTCAAAGGAATGGTTGTCCTGGGAGCAAAAAGTAAAAGTGGAAACTAATATTTTAGAGAATGCTTCAGCAAGAAGACATTTTTAGTGCAAGATATCTCAAAGGCTAGGGAAAATTATTTGAAGTATTAAATATTATCAAGACTTTCTGCATTGAATACAGTGCTAAACCCTAGGCTAGACATTTTTGTTAACATTTCATGTTGAAGAGTTCAAATCAGAAAAAAATCATATTTCTGTGTGACCGAGGAGCACTCTAAGACAAATACATGTAGTGCATTCGACTCTACCTACTTTCAACCTGAAGGTCAATCCAGATGGACAAGGTCTTTGAGTTCCCTCTTTAACACTTCACTCTGTTAAGCCTAGTTTCTCATTAATCTTCTTGCACATGTCTACCATTATAGCACAGTGCCTCGGGCTGAGATCACCTAGATTCCAATACAGCTGCCCATCCCACTCCACAAATAAGTCACCTCATCAAGTAGCAACCAACACGTCTTGGCTCATTCCCACATCCTAATCTCCTGGAGCTTAAATACACTGCTTCCTAAACGCATTCCTCTTTCAGCTAGAGAAATGAAACCTGGAGGGAACTTCAAGCTAGATTTTTCCATATGATTTCAACCAATTCCCAAGCAACCCCAAAAGTTTACAGTTATAGAGCTGCTGAACTGCCTTAGATTTGCTAAAAAATAAAAATAATTCCAACTTAACATTTTTTTCCTCAGCTGAAACAATAAACATCTAAAATTTTAGAGGTTCTATAAACCTGTAGATATTTTTCTTTATGTACTAAACTTGGCTGTGTATATATAAAGTGACCATATACATTTTTTTCTAAGTAAAGCTATAAAATCAGGATTGTTATCTCAAATGTGGTAGTTTGTCCAAAACTAAAAATTCATATTGTCATTTAATGAGTATATTAAACCTCTTAATGTTAAACTTCTAAATATTGGGCAGCTAAATACTGAAGTTATGCATTAATTAAGGCTTTAAATATATCTTATTAGATATAACTGCCCCTGATTCTTATAAAATAAAACATAAATATTTATTGACTAACTAGAAGAAACCTGACACTGACTTCTGTAAAGTTGCCTATCAATGATGCTATGAGTTGGATTTTATCATCCCCTAGACTAAAGAGAAAAACAGCCTCAGAGAGGACAATTGACTTCCCAAGGTTACTCAACCCATAAATGAGCTCTGATTCAGTTCTTCTAACTCCAGCCCCAGTGTTATTTCCACTACTTGATGCTGCGACTCTTCACTTGAAAATTTAATCACAAAGAATACTACATCATTAATCTACAAACATGTTTTCGTTCTACCCTGTAAAACTTGCTGAGTACAAAAGGCTGTTCTCTGTTAAACTGCATAACCTTGGGCACAGCTACGGTAAGTTTTGATTTACTGAAATAGATCTGATTAAAAACCTAAATCAAAACACAGGACTAAGAAATTGAAAACCAAAAGTACATTTTCAAACTCATGATAAGTTCTGTTTTCAGCAAGAATGTTCTTAGATGATTAATAATGGAAAATTTTCAAATTACTTATTACAATAAAAATACTTGATTGTATTTAGTGACTGTACATAGGCATAGTTTAAACCATTTTGAAAGGATGAACATGATTTAAGACTCTTTATACTAATTTCTGCCTGATGTAGAAGACTTACACCAGATGCATTAAGGAGATTAAATGAACTTCACAAGGATAAAACTTACAACCGAGCACTTTTGTAAAAGCTGAATTTTAACTCTCATACACTAGCTTAAGAGTACATTAATGAGCTTTCAAGAAATCTAAGTAGATTTAAAGCATTTGGGGTTTTATTTTTTTGTCTATCCATAGTGCAGAAGAGTATGCTGTTTCATATGAAATTTTGTTGAACTATAGATAAGATTTCATTTTTATGAACCTGTAAATAGCAGTACATATTATACTAAGTGTGTTTAGTAAGTGTTAAATAATAATTTTGATTTGGTTCCACAATTTACATGTAATACACTAATTTAAATTCCAGACCAAAGAATAGTATGCTGAAAGTGCTCTTTGACAATGGGACATAAAAGAAGGAGTACTATTATGTTAAAACTGAAACTAATGACAGCTAATACTTCAGAGGTGCAGCCATTCCACGTGCAGTGTACTCACGTCTGGAACATTAGATTCTTATGTGATTTAAGTCATAATATAAATAAAATACATTTTATCCTTTCTGAATGATCCCAGAGGGGATTTGTTGGCATTTTCTATCAGCTACGCAACTTATCATTGTTTACAAAGGAAAATCATGGTAGAACAAAGAGGTGGGGGGGGGGTAGAAAACACCTACTTTAAAAAAAAAAAAATTGGGTTAATCGTTTTCCATGTCTATAAATTACTCTAATCAGCAGGTAAGTTATTTAATCCTCCCCCTCTTTATTTTTTTCTTTCTTATAACTTGCTTTGTTGCTATCTGAGCCAATACTAGTTTCAGTCTTCCTGAACACATTGGTTTTCCATTATTTTAAGTTTAAAAATCCTCTTCAGTGTTTCTGTATGCTAGCAACTTGGTTCAGGCAGAAATTATAATCCCTGGATAATCCAAGAGAAATAGTTTATGTGCGTTTAGGGTGACTTACAAATCACAATAGTCTTATCAATACATTTGATACTCCCAAGTCCACAAAAATATTTGGAAAGTTTATGTTACTTACATAAGTACCACTCACTTTACTGCAGTCCTGATTTTAGAACTCTTAATCTTCCAATGGGTAGAACCTTAGTAGAAACACATATAGTGATATCTAGAAAAAAATTAATAAGTAGACTAAATACTTGGGACCATGGGAAGACAAAAAGGAGCAAACGTGAAATGACCTAGAATTAAATGTTCCCAAGGCTGGCTGCTGACTTTCAGGAAAAAAGTCCTGAAGAGTTTAAAGACCACCCTACTCTCATGAACAAATCAGTGTCTACATTTTCTGCTCCTTGACGTCTTACTCATATAATGGAAATAGCAGATGTATGTCTAAATCCTCTTTGATGTGTCTCCATGTTTCTGCAACCAGACCTTCCTAAGCAACATGTTTTTTGATTTCATTAATATCATATAAATATTGTCTCTATGCTATCTGTACTTTAATAATTTCATTTCACTGGATAACAAACCATACCCAATTAAATTTTCAGTTCAGTTCAGTCACTCAGTCCTGTCCAACTCTTTGCAACCCCATGGACTGCAGCATGCCAGGCTTCCTTTCCCATCACCAACTCCCGGAGCTTGCTCAAACTCATGTCCATCGAGTTGGTGATGCCATCCAACCATATCACTCTGTCATCCCCTTCTCCTTCTGCCTTCAATCTTTCCCAGCATCAGAGTCATTTCTAATGAATCAGTTCTTCACATCAAGTGGCCAAAGTATTGGAGTTTCAGCCTCAGCATCAGTATTTCCAATGAATATTCAAGACTGATTTTCTTTAGGATTGACTGGTTGGAACTCCTTGCAGTCCAAGGGACTCCCAAGAGTCTTCTCCAACACCACAGTTCAAAAGCATCAATTCTTTGGCACTCAGTTTTCTTTATAGTCCAACACTCACATCCATACACGACTACTAGGAAAAACCATAGCTTTGACTAGATGGACATTTGTCAACAAATCTTAGAACTATAATAAACATCTGCATTATTGAAAAAAAGCACTTAAAAACTTCCTGATAATTTTTATGAAAAAAGCTAGTGGAGGTGATGGAATTCCAGTTAGGCTATTTCAAATCCTAAAAGATGATGTTGTGAAAGTGCTGCACTCAATATGCCAGCAAATTTGGAAAACTCAGCAGTGGCCACAGGACTGGAAAAAGTCAGCTTTCATTCCAATCACAAAGAAAGGCAATGCCAAAGAATGCTCAAACTACTGCACAATTGCACTCATCTCACACTCTAGTAAAGTAATGCTCAAAATTCTCCAAGCCAGGCTTCAACAGTATGTGAACTCTGAACTTCCAGATGTTCAAGGTGGATTAAGAAAAGGCAGAGGAACCAGAGGTCAAATTGCCAGCATCTGTTGGATCATTGAAAAAGCAAGAGTTCCAGAAAAACATCAACTTCTGCATTATTGACTATGCCAAAGCCTTTGACTGTGTGGATTACAACAAATTGTGGAAAATTCTTAAAGACACGGGAATGCCAGACCATCTGACCTGTCTCCTGAGAAATCTGTATGCAAGTCAGGAACCAACAGTTAGAACTGGACATGGAACAACAGACTGGTTCCAAATTGGGAAAGGAGTATGTCAAGGCTGTATGTTGTCACCCTGCTTATTTAACTTATATGCAGAATACATCATGAGAAATGCTGGGCTGGAGGAAGCACAAGCTGGGATCAAGATTGCTGGGAGAAATATCAGTAACCTCAGATATGCAGATGAAACCACCCTTATGGCAGAAAGTGAGGAAGAACTAAAGAGCCTCTTGATGAAAGTGAAAGAGGAGAGTGAAAAAAGTTGGCTTAAAGCTCAACAATCAGAAAGTGAGGAAGAACTAAAGAGCCTCTTGATGAAAGTGAAAGAAGAGAGTGAAAAAAGTTGGCTTAAAGCTCAACATTCAGAAGTGAAGATTATGGCATCTGGTCCCAACACTTCATGGCAAATAGATAAGGAAACAATGGAAACAGTGACAGACTTTATTTTGGGGGACTCCAAAATCACTACAGATGGTAATTGCAGCCATGAAATTAAAAGATGCTTACTCTTTGGAAGCAAAGTTATGACCAACCTAGACAGCATATTAAAAAGCAGAGACATTATTCTGCCAACAAAAGTCCGTCTAGTCAAAGCTTTGGTTTTTCCAGTAGTCATGTATGGATTGAGATTTGGAGTATAAAGAAAGCTGAGCACTGAAGAATTGATGCTTTTGAACTGCGGTGTTGGAGAAGACTGTTGAGAGTCCCTTGGACTGCAAGGAGATTCAACCAGTCCATCCTAAAGGAAATCAGTCCTGAATATTCATTGGAAGGACTGATGGTGAAGCTCAAACTCCAATACTTTGGCCACCTGATGTGAAGAACTGACTCATTTGAAAAGACGCTGATGCTGGGATTGAAGGCGGGAGGAGAAGGGGACAACAGAGGATGAGATGGTTGGATGGTGTCGCCGACTCTATGAACATGAGTTTGAGTAAGCTCCAGGAGTTGGTGATAGACAGGGAGGGCTGGCGTGCTGCAATCCATGGGGTCGCAAAGAGTCAGACATGACTATGTGACTGAACTAAACTGATCATTCTTAACATGGCAAAATAACTCTGAGGTTACTTCCACAGAGACTATAATTTTTAATGAAAGAAAATTAGGATGAAGATAGACATTCAGAAATAAATTGAAATTACATATTTTGATGACAAACATATCTATCCCATCCCCCGACTGTCTCTCTCATTTTTCTGTAAGAATCCAGACACATACAATTGATGATCATATTTTGTAATTCAAGGCCACAATAATCACTGGACTGTGAAAAAGACAAAAAGCATCTATAAAAGAGAAAATGCACAAAAGAGAGAAGAATGTAGTATAACAACTAACAAATATTTAAGACTAGCTAAAAAGTATAAAACCTTCCCTAGTAGATCAGATGGTAAAACACCCGCCTGCAATGCCAGAGACCTGGGTTCAATCCCTCAGTCGGGAAGATCCCCTGAAGAAGGAAATGGCAATGCACCCCAATATTCTTGCCTGGAGAATCCCCATGGACAGAGGATCCTGGCTGGCTATAGTCCATGGGGTTGCAAAGAGTCAGACATGACTAAGCAACTAACACACACACAGACAAGAAGTATAAGAATGATTTTAAAAGGCCAATAATCAGAATGCAACGAGGTTTGCCAAAAAAAAAATGCTAAAGATACAAAAAGTAGGGTTTTGAAGTTATGTTCAAAGAAAATGAACATGTTGCTTCAAAATAACATTTTTATAACACATGACAAAGAAAAAGCCATACCACTCAACTTTTATTTTCTCTGTCAAGGATAGCAAACATAAGTTGGTAAGGGGAAACTGAAGCTGAAAAACTGTGAGTTTGTAAGAAAGCAATTCTTTCCCTAAACAACTTTACATCTTTGTCTCAAATAAATTATATTCAAAGTTATATAAAGAACTTTCAAATAAATTTCTATACCATTGAACTATTTCTTGAGGCACTGTGAATAATCAGAAAGATAAACCAAAATACTAAACAAGAGAAAAAAGTTATAATTTATTTTCAAATTAAAAATCAAAGGATTCTAAAGAGTTTGAAATTAATTCCATAGAAAGGGTTGGAAATTATTATTAAAATATGGTTCATGAACAATTGGAAATAAATGATCAGTAGGAATTAACATGGGTTCACTAAACATAAAGAATGCATATCTTAGTTCATTTCTTCATTGACAAATTTAGTCCATTTTGTGAAGAAAGCTGAGTGCCAAAGAACTGATGCTTTTGAACTGTCGTGTTGGAGAAGTCCTTTG
This sequence comes from Bos indicus, assembly GCF_029378745.1. Lineage (NCBI taxonomy): Eukaryota > Metazoa > Chordata > Mammalia > Artiodactyla > Bovidae > Bos > Bos indicus. Next base: position 37,126,814 of record NC_091780.1, on the reverse strand, counting down.
GACTGCAAGGATATCCAACCAGTCCATTCTAAAGGAGATCAGTCCTGGGTGTTCTTTGGGGGAAATGCTGCTAAAGCTGAAACTCCAGTACTTTGGCCACCTCATGTGAAGAGTTGACTCATTGGAAAAGATTCTGATGCTGGGAGGGATTGGAGGCAGGAGGAGAAGGGGACGACAGAGGATGAGATGGCTGGATGGCATCACTGACTCGATGGACGTGAGTGTGAGTGAACTCTGGGAGCTGGTGATGGACAGGGAGGCCTGGCGTGCTGCGATTCATGAGGTCACAAAGAGTTGGACATGACTGAGCAACTGAACTGAAGTACCAGGTGATTTCTATACACATATTCTAATTTAGACAAATTATCTACTGAATACAATCTTGGATGATATATTCATGGACAAGAAAAAGATATGATTCAATTCCACTATAATTTGCTAATGGTTTGAATGGTTGTACTAAAAATATGTTGTTTATAACAACCTGGAAGGACATTTTTTGTGGAACAGGATTTTGCCTTAGTCAATATTTTCATCAAATGTATTTAAGAAAAATATTGCGTAAGACTTGATTGAACAGAAAAAATAAGTGGTAGCTGCAGGTCATAAGAATGTACCTCAAAGATCAACTACGGGGAACATAATTGACCAAAGATACTAGGTTCTGTGCTGAAATTCATCTGTGTTTGCACTGAATCTTTCTCCCAACGGCTGCTCCCAATCAGCCACTGAGCCTGGCAGGAATACTAAAGCAAGCCTGTGCCTGGAAGATGTGGGATTCCTTTGACAAGTGACGTTAGCTCCAGGGATCCCTGGTGGCTTTGTTGAACCTTCCTTCTAATCCAGGATTAGATACATAAAAAAGGGAAGATCCCACTAAGAAAGGCAAATAAATGCATAGTAAGAAGTGAGGATCAGCCATTTAAATAAGCTGAAACAAATATTAAAAGTAAAACAATGTAAAAGCAACAATAACTAAAATAAACAATTAAGGTATAAACATGAGGATGTACAATATGACATTGAAAACACAAAATGTGGGAGAAGGAAACTAAAATAGATATCTTAGAATGTGTTTGAACTTAAATGACTACCAAAAACAAGTAGACACAGTTATGTCAGCATGTATGAGCCCCATAGTTATGCCAAAGCAAAAACTGACAATAAGTATACAAAAACTAAAAATAAAGGACCACAAGCATACTGCTAAAGAAAATCATCAAACCACAAGAGAAGAAACTAAAAGAAGAAATGAACAGAGAAGAACTACAAAAACTGGAAAACAAGTAATAAAAGGCATTAAGTATATGCCTATCAATAACTATTTTGAAATGCTTCAATAAAAAGACATAGGGTGGCAGATTGGACTGAAAAAAAAAGACCTTTCTATGTGTTGCCTACAAGAGACTCACTTCAGAGCTAAAGACACACAGAGACTGAAAGTAAGAGAATGGAAAAAGATATTTCATAGAAAAGAAATTACAAGAATGTGGAGACAGCAACCCTCATATCAAGGTAGACTTTTAAACAAAGACTATAACAAAAGGCAAATAAGGGCGTTAGATAATGAAAAAGGCATCAACACAAGAAGACTATGTTGTGGTGGGTGTGGTTCAGTTGCTAAGGCATGTATTTGTGACCCCATGGACTGCAGCACACCAGGCTCCCCTGTTGTTCACTTTCTCCCAGAGTATATTACACTCATTAAAATATATGCATCCAATACAGAAATATCTAAATATATAAAGCAAATACTAACAGAGTTAAAGGGAGACAAAGACAATAATACAATAATATTAGGAGATTTTTAACACTACTTACATCAATAGACAGATCATTTAGACAGAAAATCAGTAAGGTAATAGTGGTCTTAAATGATACAATATACCACTGGACTTAATAGATATCTATAGGACATGACATCCAAAAACAGCAAAATTATTTTAAGTGCCCAGGGAATATTCTCCAGGATAGATCACATCTAAGCCAAAAAACAAGTCTTAAGACATTTAAGAGGATAGAAATTATATCAAACATTTTTTTTTCCAACAACAATGGTATGAAACTAGAAATCAATGACAGAAAGAAAAATGGGAAAAGAACAAACACATGCAGACTAAAAAATGTTGCTAAAACCTCAGTGGGTCAATGAATAAAAGGAAATCAGAAAATACCTCAAGACTAATGAAAATGGAAACATAATTTTGCAAAATGTATAGGATGCAGCAAAAGTTTAAGCTCCTAAAAGGGAAGTTTACAGCAATACAAGCTTTTCTTTAAAAAAAAAAGAAAGAAAACTAAAACAAACAACCTAACCTACCTCCTAAAGAAAAAGAAGAACAAAAAAAGCCCCCAAAGTCAGTGAAAGAAAGTAAATAATAAAGATCAAAGAGAAAATAAATAATATAGGGAGGAAAACACAGTAGAATAGATGATTGAAAAGAAAAGCTGGTTTTTTTGAAAAGATAAAATCAATTAACCTTTAGCCAGATCTACCTTTTTTTCACTAAGAAGAAAAGAGACAGGATCTTAATAAACAAAATAAGAAATAAAAGAGAAGAAACAACCCATACCACAGAGATACAAAGAAATCATGAGAATACTGTGAACAGTTATCTGCCAACAAACTGGATAAACTAGAAGAAATGGATAAATTTCTAGAAATACAAACTTGCCAAATTGAATCAAAAAGAAACAATTTGCACAGACCAAGCACTAGTAACAAAATTGAATTTGTGATTAAAAAAAAAAATTCCCAGCAATCAAAAGTCCAAAATCAAATGGTTTCACAGAAGAATTCTATAAAACATTTAGAGAACAGCTAATATTATCTTCCTCAAACTATTCCAAAAAGCTGGAGTATGGAACACTTACAAATTCATTCTCCTGCTAAGTCACTTCAGTCATGTCCAACTCTGTGCAACCCCATAGATGGCAGCCCACCAGGCTCCCCCGTCCCTGGGATTCTCCAGGCAAGAACACTGGAGTGGGTTGCCATTTCCTTCTCCAATGCATGAAAGTGAAAAGTGAAAGTGAAGTCGCTCAGTCATGTCAGACCCTCAGCTACCCCATGGACTGCAGCCTTCCAGGCTCCTCCGTCCATGGGATTTTCCAGGCAAGAGTACTGGAGTGGGGTGCCACTGCCTTCTCCACAAATTCATTCTATAAGGTCACAATTATCCTAATACCAAAAACAGATAAAGATAGCAACAACAACAAAAACTACAAGCCAATATCTTTGATGAATACAGATGCAAAATTCCTCAACAACACATTAGCAAATCTAATCTATCAATATATAAAAAGGATCACATACTGTGATCAAGTTGGAGTTATTCCAAGTACTCAAAGATGGTTCAGTATTCACAAATCAATCAATGTGATCCACCACATTAACAAAAGGAAGATAAAAATCACATGATCATTTCAGTAGATGCAGAAAATACATTTGACAAAATTAACATCTATTCATGATTAAAACTCTTATCAAGGTAGGTAAAGAGGAAAACATCTCAACATAATAAAGAACATCTGTGACAAACCCACAGCTAACATCCTACTCAACAGTGAAAAGCTGCAACCCTTTTCTTTAAATTCAAGAGGAAGACAAGGATGCGCACTCTAGCCACTTCCATTCAACACAGTATTGAAAGTCTTAGCAATAGCACTCAGACAAGAAAAAGAAACAAAAGGAGTCCAAATTGGCAGGGAAGAAGTAAAACTGTCACCATTTGCAGATGATACATTACATCAGATCAGATCAGATCAGTCGCCCCGTCGTGTCCAACTGTTTGCGACCCCATGAATCGCAGCACGCCAGGCCTCCCTGTCCATCACCAACTCCCAGAGTTCACTCAGACTCACGTCCATTGAGTCAGTGATGCCATCCAGCCATCTCATCCTCTGTCGTCCCCTTCTCCTCCTGCCCCCAATCCCTCCCAGCATCAGAGTCTTTTCCAATGAGGCAACTCTTCGCATGAGGTGGCCAAAGTATTGGAGTTTCAGCTTTAGCATCATTCCTTCCAAAGAAATCCCAGGGCTGATCTCCTTCAGAATGGACTGGTTGGATCTCCTTGCAGTCCAAGGGACTCTCAAGAGTCTTCTCCAACACCACAGTTCAAAAGCATCAATTCTTCAGCACTCAGCCTTCTTCACAGTCCAACTCTCACATCCATACATGACCACAGGAAAAACCATAGCCTTGACTAGAGGGACCTTTGTTGGCAAAGTAATGTCTCTGCTTTTGAATATGTTATCTAGGTTGGTCATAACTTTCCTTCCAAGGAGTAAGCGTCTTTTAATTTCATGGTTGCAGTCACCATCTGCAGTGATTTTTGGAGCCCCCAAAAAATAAAGTCTGACACTGTTTCCACTGTTTCCCCATCTGTTTCCCATGAAGTGATGGGACTGGATGCCATGATCTTCGTTTTCTGAATGTTGAGCTTTAAGCCAACTTTTTCACTCTGCACTTTCACTTTCATCAAGAGGCTTTTTAGTTCTCTTCACTTTCTGCCATAAGCATGGTGTCATCTGCATATCTGAGGTTATTGATATTTCTCCCAGCAGTCTTGATTTCAGCTTGTGTTTCTTCCAGTCCAGCGTTTCTCATGATGTACTCTGCATATAAGTTAAATAAACAGGGTGACAATATACAGCCTTGATGTAGAAAGCCCTAAAGTCTCTGTGCAAAAACTATTAGAATAAGGGAATTCAGGAAAGTTTCAGGATAAAAAGTTATTACACAGAAATTTGTTGCTTTTCTGTACACTAATAATAAACTATCAGAAAGACAATATAAAAATACCGCAGTATTGTATGACATCACTTTTATGTGAAATCTAAAAAATAAAGCAAATGAAAGTATATAGCAACACAGAAACAGACTTACGATTATAGAAAACAAACAAGTGGTTACCAGCAGAGAGAGGGAAGGGGGAAGAGGCACAGAAAAGGTATGTAATTCAGATGTACAAACTACTATGTGTAAAATAGATAAGCAGCAAACATATATTATAACTAAGGAATTACAATCATTATTTTGTAATAACTTTTAATTTTGTATAATCTATAAATATACTGAATCACTATGCTGTACACCAGAAACTAATATAATACTGTAAGTGAACTATAATTCAATAAAAAAATTAAAAACTCAAAAAAACAAAAAGCATAGCTATTAAGTGAAGTTTTTACTAATTTTATTTTTATTTTTGGCTGTGCTGGGTCTTTGCTGCTGCATGAGCTTTTCTCTAGTTGCAGAAAGTGGGGGCTACTCTAGTTGCAGTGCATTGTCTTCTCATGGCAGCAGCTTCTCTTACTGCAGAGCTTGGGCTGTAGGGGGTGTGGCCTTCAGTAGTCCAGGCTCCTGGGATTTAGAGCACAGGCTTGATAATTGTGACACATGGGCTTAACTCCATAGCATGTGGGATCTCCCCAGATATGGGACCAAAGCTACGCAGGCAGATTCTTTAACACTAAACCACCAGGGAAAGCTTTTAAATGAAGTTTTTAATCTCTAATTCAACATATAAGGTAAATGGTTGTCTGAATATCTTCATTGAGCTCTATGCTTTCATTTTTCCTTGGACATAAGCGTCCATTATGCCTTCTTTCTTGCATCAGCCACTGTCTTAACCCCTCTTTAGGAGATACCATTTGAGAAATTATCTTAATACTTGGGGCTTCCCAAGTGGTGGTGGCAAAATTAGACTTAGCACAGTATTTATCAACTGCTTCTATCCACGGCCCATGGTTAAAAAATCAGTTCTATATTACTGATCAGCAAACACACAGTTGAACACGTGTGTAGGTATTTGAAATAACTCCTATCCTGCTGCAGCAAATAATAGTGTTTTATATTCTACTCCTTTTTTTTTTTTTTTTTTTTTTGCTGTTGGTTATTACCTATTAAACTCATCTGGCCATCTATTGAAAAATTCAGAACCAGAGATCATATCATGCTTGAAGATAAGAAAATGAAAGGCATTCTTTTAGTCTTAGAGGGGTCGTCTGCATTTTCCTGAACCTCCTGGCAGGCCTCATCTACAAGTCTTCTGCCCTTCTCTCCATTTTAACATATTTATTTGTACTTTCAGCATTTTCCCATATTTACTCATACTGAGTCAAGAAGAAAGGGCTAAAACTCTGGCAAGAGCTGTTCCTAATCTCCAGGACACAGAATGAGGCCACAGGTAATTGCACTTGTCTCATATGCTTTCTCACACATCACTCTTGCCATGAGGTCTTCCATGGCCATCCCATTCAGATCCAGACACCACAAGGCATACATCCCTTTCAACATTTGCTTTTGCTTAGCAGTTGATACTAATATTCTATATATTTAAAATATTTATTATCTGGCTCTCCACTGTAATATTAATTCTACAGGGATAGGTGCGAAAAAGCAGAGAATTTCTGAACTAACAAAACTTGTAAGCAGAGGAATAGTAAAGCAAACATTTTTCCCAAGTTCTGTTACCCTAGGAGAAATGCGCCTAGGTCAGGTATGGCTAGATTGCATGCCCTGTGGCAGAAAAGCAGCAGAGAACTCTTAACCCTATCGTGCTCTACACATTTATAGGGACAAGAAAAACAGCTTTGTATGCAGCAATGGAAACTTCTGGTCAAGTAGGCTTCTAACTTTCTCTTAAAACCTACATAGTGTCATTGAAGATTTTAAGGAAAAAGACATGATCAGACTTGCCTTTTATAGAGTGTGCTTTTATTAAAGTGTGGAGAAGCTGGTCACAATAGCTAATATTAGGAGTTTCTTTTGAATTTGGCTGCCCAAGACCTTAAAAAACCTTAGGTAGCTCAGGGAGACACTGGTTCCATCTGCTGTAAGGGATATACTTAAAGGCTGCCTGAAGCAGTCATTATGTGCAAGGCAGAGAAAACAGGGACTACAATATAATTTCTTCTACTTTATTCCAATTTTTAAAATTATAATAGACAAATCAGAAAAAAATTTCTTTCCACATTGTAACTCTAAAGAGGCTAATCAAAAATGTTTGCTAGCTGTTAAAATTTGCTTTTTACAAGAATGTAATAAAATATGATTCCTCTCTACAAGGACTCTAAAGTATGAAAACACAGTAAAAACTTTCATGGATTAAGAATATTAAAAGAATTTTGGCTTTTTTAAATCGTCTCATTTCTAGATGAACACTCTTCATTAGAGATATAATGTGAGACACAAGTACATATAATTTAAATTTTTAAATATAAAAAAATTTAAAAGCAGATGAATATTTATGTACCCTGAAATATCTAAAATAGCACTTTCAACATGTAATCAGTATAAATAATTATTAAATATGATATTGATATCATACTTTTTTCATAATAGTCTTAAAAATCTGGTGTACTATATATTTTACACTTATATCACATCTCAATTCAGAGTAGCTACATTTCAAGTGCTTAACAGAATCACCTGGCTGGTGATTGCCATTTTGGACAATGAAGTTCTATGTCATTTTTGAGAGAAAACATTGATAAAATTAGGGCAGAGAGGAAATGTTTACTGAGTACCTTATTGTCAGGCAGACTGTACAAGGTAATTTTACATTGATTTAAAATGTAATCCCCACAAAAATATGTGAAGTAGCTCTTAAAATCCTCATACTTCAGATGAAAAAGACCGCTACTCAAAGGTTTAACAAGCTTCTCAAGAAGTCATCTAGCTAATAAACCTATCTCGGCCAAGATATCCTCTTTCCACGCCTCTTTTCTTGTTCAAAGCAAGTGTCTTTACTGAATTTTCATTATTAATAAATGCTTAAGCTTGCGAGTCTCTTGGACAGCAAGGAGATCCAACCAGTCCATCCTAAAGGAAATCAGTCCTGAATATTCATTGGAAGGACTAATGCTGAAGCTCCTATATTTTGGCCATCTAATGCGAAGAACTGACTCATTGAAAAGACCCTGATGCTGGGAAAGATTGAAGGTGGGAGAAGGGGACAACAGAGGATGAGATGGTTGGATGGCATCACAGACTCAATGGACATGAGTTTGAGTAAACTTCAGGAGTTGGTGATGGACAGGGAGGCCTGGCATGCTGCAGTCCAGGGGATCACAAAGAGTCAGACACAACTGAGCAACTGAACTGAACTGAAGCTATAGTTGTTGTTCAGTCACCCAGATATGTTCAACTCTTTGTGACCCCAGACTGCAGCACTCCATGTCACCCTGTCTCTCACCATCTCCCAGAGTTTGCCCAAGTTCAGTTCATTGCATCGGTGATGCCGTCTAGCTGTCTCATCCTCTGATGCCCTCTTCTCCTTCTGCCCTGGATCTTCCCCAGCACCAGGGACTTTTTCAATGAATTGTCTGTGTACAACAGATGACCAAAATACTGGAGTTTCAGCTTCAGCATCAGTCCTCCCAGTGAATATTCAGGGTTGATCTCCCTTAAGATTGACTAGTTTGATCTCCTTGCTGTCCAGGGGACTTTCAGGAGTCTTCCCCAGCATCACAGTTCAAAGGCATCAATTTTTTGGCATTCTGCCTTACTTATAGTCCAGCTCTCACAACCATATGTGAACACTGGGAAGACCATAGCTTTAACTATATGGACCTTTGTTGGCAGAATTATGTCTCCGTTTTTCAACACACTGTCTAGGTTTGTCATTACTTTCAAGAAGAAGTCGTATTCTGACTTCATGACTGCAGTCACCGTCCACAATGATTTTGGAGCCCCAAAAGAGGAAATCTGTCACTACTTCCTCTTTTCCCCTTCTATTTGCCATTTAGTAATGAGGCTGGATGCCATGATTTCATTTTTTTAAAATATTTATTCTTAAATAGGCTCTTTCACTGTCCTCCTTCACCCTTGTGAAGAGGCTCTTTTAGTTCCTCTTTGCTTTCTGCCATTAGAGTGATATCATCCTCATATCCAAGGTTGTTGATGTTTCTCCTGCCTATCTTGATTCCAGCTCATAACTCATCCAGCCTGATAGGTTAAACAAACAGGGCGAGAGCAGACAGCCCTCTCGTACTCCTTTCTTGATCTTGAACCAATCAGTTGTTCCATACAGGGTTCTAACTGTTGCTTCTTGACCTGCATACAGGTTTCTCAGGAGACAGGTAAGATGGTCTGGTATTACCATGACTCTAAGAGCTTTCCACAGTTTGTCATGATTCACACAGCCAAAGGCTTTAGCATAGTCATGAAACAGAGATACATGTTTTTCTGAAATTCCCTTGTTTTCTCTATAATCCAGCAAATGCTGGCAACTTGATCTCTAGTTCCTCTTCCTTTTCTAAACTCAGCTTGGACATCTGGAAGTGCTTGGTTCGCATAATGCTGAAGATTTTAAGCATGACCTTACTAGCATGGGAGATGAGTGCAAATGTCCGATGGTTAGCATGTTCTTTCATATTACCCTTCTTGGGAATGAGGATGAGGACTGACCTTTTCCAGTCCTGTGGCCACTGAATGGTCTTCCAGATTTGCTGCCATAATGAATGCAAAACCTTGATGGCATTCTTCTTTAGGGATCTGAACAGTTTGGCTGGAATTTCATCCTGTCCACTAGCTTTATTAATAGCAGTGCTTAAGGTCCACTTGCCTTCATACTCCAGAATGTCTGGCTCCAGGTGACTAAGCTATAGTATATATTACCAAATGCCTGAATTGTTGACTGTTAAGGTAAAGGAGGCCTGGCGTGCTGCAATTCATGGAGTCGCAAAGAGTTGGACACGACTGAACGACTGAACTGAACTGAACTGAAGGTAAAGGAAAGAGGAACCTGTATTCATTTTATTATTTCAAAGGACATGCATACTACCATTACATCACTAAAAATTGTAATTTTGGATCCACTAATTTTTATACTTCAAGACACGTTTTTCACATAGATCATAAATTTGGAATTTCTAAAATGATATCTAAAGCTACTGCCTGTCAGCTTCAGTCCTCTATCAAATCTTTTTTTCCACAAACTGTGAATTTCTTAGTCTTGGTTATGAAGGGCATATGAATATGACAGTGTCAAGGTCTGACAAGACTGAAGAAAATGTTTGTTCAGATTTGCTGTGCATGAAAAATATTAATCCCACAACATGTAGGCCAACATTTACAAGCCATTGCAAATTGATGCTCTGCATATTTTGGTCACAGTTAATTCTGACATAGATGAATGTGAAATTGGCCATGTAGCATTAGGAAAATAAAAAAAAAGTAATTGTATTTATTTTGTTGTCTGAATTTGATACCTACTACTAGCTGAGACTTGCTCTATTATGATAACCCTGCTATTGATTAAAAATTCTTGAAGAGTTTATAAAATGTTTTATATTCTGTGTGATTGAAAGAAAATAATTTCCTTCAAAAGCATAAAATTCCAAATACTATTGTTGTGAAAAAATAGATTACACAAACAATACTATTTTTTAAGCATAGTCCTACAGAAAAAATGACACACGTATCATGATAGGTAAAAATAATTTCATAAAACAATTTTTACAGTTTTATCTAGCTATATGATTTCAGCAAAACTGAAATGCAGTATGTATATATGTGTGTGTATATATATATATGTGTGTGTGTGTATATATATATGTATATATGATTGCTGTTCAGTTGCTCAGTCATGTCCGACTCTTTGCAACCCCATGGACTGCAGAATGCCAGGCTTCCCTGTCCTTTACAATGTCCCAGAGCTTGCTCAAACTCAGGTCCATTGAATCAATGATGACATCCAAAGGAAGTTAAATAAAAACCAATAAGAAAGTCTTTATTTTTGATAACTTAGTAAATTACTGACTAATGAATAATTCATATACTCTTACTGATGGACTGGAAGTTCACTTTTCTTGAAAACACTATTGATTCTCTTTAGTTTGGTTTCTTTTTAAAAATTAGATTATTTACATTTTTTGATTTATTGAGATGATGTTGTCTGTAAACAACATGGCTCATTGGTAAGAATCTAGGATTCAATCTGAAGACCTGGACTTGAGATGGTTTTTGGTTGTATATCAGTTTTCGTCATGAAATTAAGGCAATAAAGAATTTGACATAACTATAAATGTTTGAAAAATCTGTGATTTTTCAAATAAATATTAACTGAATTTCATTAAAGGAAAGAATAAGAAATGAAAATGTTAACTTCAGTATAACCACACTTTGTTAGTTTAAATTTAAATAATATAAAGCAATTAAATAAGAACAATGATAGTTTCCTGGAAATTTTAAAATTACAATTATGGATGCTTCACAGTAGCTTAAATCTCAATACTTAATGAATTTCTAAATTTTGTTTTGGTTAACTATTATAAGAAAACTCTGATTCAAACAAAATTACTGTTCAACCATAACAGTTTTCAATGGCCTGCCTTGCAATCTCAACACACTTGATCATGTATAATCCACAAACATGAACGAAGATTCATAGGAAATTGTTTCAAAGTTGAATTATTACAAGGTCTAATACAATAGTACTTAAGAACAGAATATTTGAAGTCGAAGGACCTGGGACTAGACTTTTGCCCCCTCTCTTATTTAATTACTATCTTCACCTTGACCTCCTTAAATATTTTCCTTGAGATGTAAACCAGAAATAGTAATCTACCTGGTAGGATATTGAGTAAGATGATATTTACAAATGAATTAGTTTAAATTATGACAAATAATTAAAGCTGTGTTAATTTTTAAAGAATGTGGATAAATTACCTCTTAAATTTAAATATCTGCAATGAAATATTCAGTTGTCAATTTTTATGTTCAGATAACATGCTTTCTGTTAAATGTTCCCTCAAAATTTCAAAATAATTTTCTTCTCTGTCAAGTAATATTATTACATTTACAAAGTAATAAATGCCCTTTTATTCACACATAGCAAAAAAATAAGCAAATGGGGAGTTCTAAAACAGTTTTTCCCTTGTCCAGTTGAACTTAAGAGATTTCATGTATGTCGGTCCATAAGCTAATTAGTCAAGTAACTTATATGCACATTTTTGTATTCTCTCAGCTTTATTTTCAGATAATGTACTAATTATATTTTCCTAGCTCCTTACTAATCTAACTGTTGCAATATAATAGGATGTCATTTAATAAGTGCATTTTCAGCATCAGATTCAAATTGTGTTTTCATACATTTTTGATAGCATTAAGCTGTTTCATTTATTCTGAAAGAATTTGAAAGCCTTATTTTTACGCTCACTTTGTTTTGTTTCAAATGATGTTGTAACTTGGCAGAGATTGTGGAACTCTTTTCAGAATTTCACTGCATAAACATACTGAGGATTTGAGTAATTTTAATTGCCACAAAAACGATTGCAAACAAAAATAACTTCTCTTTAACTTTCTTGTCATATTTTCTATGACAGAAATTTCTATGTCTTTAAATTTCCAGTGATTTTGTAGAAGAATTTCTGGCATAATGTTTTATTTTCTATGTTGTTGTTAATGTGGATGACATCCGTTGAATCATCTTAATATGTTATTTCATCTTAAACCAGATCAATCTCATCACTAGATTCTTTCCAAATTTTTGAATTTTTACTAATAATTTTAGTTTTAAGAGTAACTTTAATACATTTGAAAAATAATAGATATAAATGCAAAAGCTTTGCAGAAAGCTTTAAATAATAACAACACTACTATAAACAGTTACAGAAGAATCCAAAATTTAAAGTAAGTGCTAAAATTATTTTAATACTATTTGTATTAGACTTCTTTAGAAAATTGGAATCAATAGGATGATTTAGAGATAGAGATAGGGATTATAAGGAACTGGTTCCTATGATTATGAAGGTGGACAAGTCCAAATATTTGCAGGGTGGGTTGGCAAGCTTGAGACCCAGGAGAGCTAACAGGGTCAGTACCGTTAGCCAGGTGGTTAGGCTGGTGAGGTTCAGTTCAGTTCAGTTCAGTCACTCAGTCGTGTCCGACTCTTTGTGACCCCATGAATCACAGCACACCAGGCCTCCCTGTCCATCACCAACTCCCAGAGTTCACTCAGACTCATGTCCATCGAGTCAGTGATGCCATCCAGCCATCTCATCCTCTGTCGTCCCCTTCTCCTCTTGCCCCCAGTCCCTCCCAGCGTCAGAGTCTTTTCCAATGAGGCAACTCTTCGCATGAGGTGACCAAAGTACTGGAGTTTCAGCTTTAGCATCATTCCTTCCAAAGAAATCCCAGGGCTGATCTCCTTCAGAATGGACTGGTTGGATCTCCTTGCAGTCCAAGGGACTCTCAAGAGTCTTCTCCAACACCACAGTTCAAAAGCATCAATTCTTTGGTGCTCAGCCTTCTTCACAGTCCAACTCTCACATCCATACATGACCACAGGAAAAACCATAGCCTTGACTAGACGAACCTTTGTTGGCAAAGTAATGTCTCTTCTTTTTCATATGATATCTACGTTGGTCATAACTTTCCTTCCAAGGAGTGTCTTTTAATTTCATGGTTGCAGTCACCATCTGCATTGATTTTGGAGCCCAGGAAAATAAAGTCTGACACTGTATCTGCTGTTTCCCCATCTATTTCCCATGAAGTGATGGGACCAGATGCCATGATCTTAATTTTCTGAATGTTGAGCTTTAAGCCAACTTTTTCACTCTCCTCTTTCACTTTCCTCAAGAGGCTTTTTAGTTCCTCTTCACTTTTTGCCATAAGGGTGGTGTCATCTGCATATCTGAGGTTACTGATATTTCTCCCGGCAATCTTGATTGCAGCTTGTGCTTCTTCCAGTCCAGCATTTCTCATAATGTATTCTGCATAGAAGTTCAATAAGCAGGGTGACAATATACAGCCTTGACGTCCTCCTTTTCCTATTTGGAACCAGTCTGTTGTTCCATGTCCAGTTCTAACTGTTGCTTCCTGACCTGCATACAGATTTCTCAAGAGGCAGGTCAGGAGGTCTGGTATTCCCATATCTTTCAGAATTTCCCACAGTTTATTGTGATCCACACAGTCAAAGGCTTTGGCATAGTCAATAAAGCAGAAATAGATGTTTTTCTGGAACTCTCTTGCTTTTTCCATGATCCAGCAGATGTTGGCAATTTGATCTCTGGTTCCTCTGCCTTTTCTAAAACCAGCTTGAACATCTGGAAGTTCATGGTTCACGTATTGCTTAAGCCTGGCTTGGAGAATTTTGAGCATTACTTTACTAGCATGTGAGATGAGTACAATTGTGCGGTAGTTTGAGCATTCTTTGGCATTGCCTTTCTTTGGGATTGGAATGAAAACTGACCTTATCCAGTCCTATGGCCACTGCTGAGTTTTCCAAATGTGCTGGCATATTGAGTGCAGCACTTTCACAGCATCATCTTTCAGGATTTGAAAGAGCTCAACTGGAATTCCATCACCTCCACTAGCTTTGTTCATAGTGATGCTTTCTAAGGCCCACTTGACTTCACATTCCAGGATGTCTGGCTCTAGGTGAGTGATCACACCATCGTGATTATCTTGGTCATGAAGATCTTTTTTGTACAGTTCTTTTGTGTATTCCTGCCACCTCTTCTTAATATCTACTGCTTCTGTTAGGTCTATACCATTTCTGTCCTTTATCGAGCCCATCTTTGCATGAAATGTTACCTTAGTATCTCTAATTTTCTTGAAGAGATCTCTGGTCTTTCCCATTCTGTTGTTTTCCTCTATTTCTTTGCATTGGTCACTGAGAAAGGCTTAGAAGAGTGATGAGGTTAGAAGAGCCAATGTTTCAGTTTGAGTCAGGCCTTCAATTGACTGAATGAGATCCACTCACATTATAGAGTGATCTGCTTTACTCAGTCTGCCCATTTAAATGGAATCTCATCCAAAAACACCTCCACAGAAACAACCAAGATAATATCTAACCAAGTATCCAGGCCATCTGTGGCCCAGCCAAGTTAATCATAAAATTAATCATCATACCATGTTATACATATAATTCGTATGTCATTATTTGCCACTGTACAACAAAATATCACCCTATGATTCCAGTCTACACCAGTTGCAAGTCTGCATTAGTAGATATAAATGAGCCTTGCCTGGCATTTAACTGAGTGCAAAAACATGCATATATGCTCTAATATCAATAGTATTCTCCCTTCCACAGTTTACAATTCTTGGCATGCAGGTTTATGAATCTTTTTGGTACTATTGCAGCATTAAATTATAATGATTCAATGAAAAGTTTAAAATATATGCACAGAGATGACAGAATAAGCTTTTTCTGATATATGTAAAAAATGAGTTAACCTGGCAAAACAAGTGAACTGATCGCCTCTGATGTTTTAAATTCAGCATACAATAACCTTGATATTTTGTGCTGCTTTATTTTAAAGTTATATCGTATTTAATTTTTACTAACTTTTGTGGAATTTGAGCCCTCTTTGTACTAATCCCTAGCAGCTACATTTTGCTCATATTTATGGGTCACAGATCATTACTTGAGAAAGTAGCACTTTGAACATCAACTCTCTGAAATTCACTATAAAATATCCATGAAACCATCTGGAAAAGAAGAATTTTTCACATAATAATAAGTAACAAATGTATTCTAGATTCTGATAGGAATTTTAATAATCCTCCACTGATAGTTTGTGATTAAAAGTCAGTGGCTGTCTGGAATCCTCTCCTTTCTGCTTATTTTCTGTTTTCTCTCAAGTCACTGGGTTTCTGAGTATTTTTGATAAAATCATTGTGCCAATTCAACATTTTGCCATAGAGGAATCCTCTCTACCCATTAACTTTCTGGCTTCAGACCCTATACTGGCAAAGCAAACCACCTCAGGGCATGTGTACACTCTGCAGTTTTAGTGTCCCTCAAAAGCACATCAACAGAAGCATTTTTTGGTTTTAGGCTTTTTCAGAAAATTTAGAACATAAATCATCTCTCTTGTCTGCCCACCATATTTTTGGCCTTTGATCCCTTCCTGCAATCCGAGTAAGCCTAGAAAGTCCATTGTAGTTTACTAAGAAACAAATCAGTCTGACATCTAAACCCAGACAAGTTTTCTTAATCCCTGAGTACATAAGTATACAAAATTTTATATGTATGTGCATGTATACACTTTTCCAGGGTAGAGAGTCTAGCTTCACTGAATCTTAAGTATATTCTTCATCCCAAATAGGTGAAGACACTGAACCATTAGGAAAAATCTAAGTTTCACCAATTTCCTTCTGTATCAGGGTTCTCCAGAGTTCCAAAGAGAAACAGAACACACATATACAGAGAATGAATGAGAGATTTTAAGCAATTGGCTCATGTAATTATGGGTGCTAGCAAGTCTGAGATTCACAGGTCAGGCTAGAAATTCTGGCAATAATAGGCTTTGCAATCTTGAGTTCAAAGATAGTCTAGAAACAAAATTTCTATTTCTTCAGAGGACCTCAGTCTTTTCTCTTAAGGCTTTCAACTGATTGGATAAGGCGAAGTCACATTATGATGAGTGATCTGCTTTACTCAAAGTCTACTAATTTGAATGTTAATCACATCTTTAAAAATGCCTTCACAGCAACATCTAGACAGATATTTGTTCAGAAATTGGGTACCATGACCCAATCAAGGTGACATATAAAATTAAGCACCTTTCTGGGTACTCTTTTGATAGCAATACTCTGACTCACAATAAATATTCAATAAATGTTAGCTTTGTATTTGTACATTTTAGTTTACTCTTTGGCTTCAGATCTGTAAGGGAAAACCTACCATAGCTAAGCTAAAAGCAGAATGGATTCCAATCTCTATAGCCTTGCAAGTGTGCGTGCATGTTAAGTAGCTTCAGTCATGTCTGACTCTTTATGACCCCATGCACTTTAGCCAGCCATGTTCCTCTGTCCATGAGATTCTCCAGGAAAGAATACTGGAGTGAGTTGCCATGCCCTTCTCCAGGGGATCTTCCTGACCCAGGGATCAAACATGCATTTCATATATCTTTTACATTGGTGAGTAGGTTCTTTACCACTAGTGACACCTGGGAAGCCCCTCTAAATCCTTACTGCCCTCCAAAAGCTTGCCTGAATCTCTTCATCTCTATGCAAGAAGGATATCATATATGCTGGAGATCCAGCTTCCCAAGATCCACAGGTAATGTCGATAAGACTAACTAGTCTAGTTAAAGATCAACTTGACAGGAAAAAGAATGCCTATAATGAAAAAGAAACAGTATAAGGAGAAAATAAAAAGACAGTAGAGGTAAATCTTTGACTTTGGCTTTCAAATTACTAACTGATTTTCTTCCTGAAATAGGACAAAGTCATAGAATCTTGAAGACCCAGTTTTCCAAAATGTATAGTGCCTAAATTTAAACTGATAATCACTGCTGTTTAGTAAGTTCATCTTTAACTATTGCTCATTCCCTATGAAAATAATTGTTAAGGTCAAGAGGGAAGTTGGGGAGGAAAGAGACTGTAATCAAAACCATTTTTCCTTAAGATGAAAATGTACTATCTTTGGAGGATCTGACCCCCACCTCAGAAAACACCTGCTGTAATAACTGTAATAGATATGGGTACATCATATTCCTCAGAGATGATGCACAGACAAAAGTCTGAGATTACTTCTGCAGAAGAATCACAGAATTGTTTTTAGCTGGAAAGAGCTTCAAAATTCTTGATGCCTAATCTCATCACTTAAGAAAGTAATCATGTCTTCCCAAACAGCTTCAGAGCCTCATCACAGTCACT
Source organism: Bos indicus (assembly GCF_029378745.1). Lineage (NCBI taxonomy): Eukaryota > Metazoa > Chordata > Mammalia > Artiodactyla > Bovidae > Bos > Bos indicus. The sequence goes on along the minus strand of NC_091780.1, from coordinate 37,109,194 downwards.
CAGCTGTAAGAGCTATTTCAAACCTTTTCTATGCTTTTCAAGCTTCTTCTGGCCTGTCTCCTCTCCCCTTACTTGCCTCCTGAAACATCACCTTAAAGCCTTGAAATTAAATTACTATCTTTATTCCACCTCAATTCAGTTCTTTCTTGATACTCAAATATTTACATTCTCTTAACTCTCAGGAAAAAATATACCTCTTTCTTTGTCTTCCCGACCCAGGGAATAAACCAGTGTCTCTCCATTGGCAGGCAGGTTCTTTACCACTAGCGCCTCCTGGGAAGCCCTTCCTTGTCAAAACTAATCCCAATCTTTGTTTTTCTTTCTCCTCTCCCCGCCTCTAGAACCTGAATACTTCAACACATGATCTGAAGACACTACCATCCAAAACACCTTTTGCTTATAGTTCTCTTTTTCTGTCTCCACCTTGGCATTATTGAATCAAAATTTCTGAACAGACGTCCAGAATCTGTATTTTTACAAAAACTCTCCAGCTACTTTTTACACATACAGAAGTTCTAGAAACATTGCTCCTGACAATAGTTGTCAATAGTTGCCTCTTTTTCTAAAAAATTCAGAAACTTCCATTTCACTGTCTCTGAAACTTGACTCCCATTCCTCAATATCATCTATACATTTTACTCAGAGGTCCCTTATAATCCCCTTAATGGACACTAAAATGGCCTTTCCTCAGCCCCTATTCTTCCTGATCTTTCTGCAGCATGAAAGAATCACATCACAAAACACTGAACTCTAAAATTTCAGTAATGCACAGTTGACAAAAGGAAAGAAAATGATAACATAAGCAAGTGATTTATGAGCTATTCCAATCAGTGAACCTCTGGTCGAAAACAGGCATGGGATGGAATACTTGAACCTGCTATCACCTCAATAGGTCTCTCATAGTATGGGCTACTTGTTCACTGAGTGGGAGTCCAGTATTGAAAATGCTTTCACATTCAATATGGTCGCTACATGAAATTCAGCTATGTCTTATTAGGGCACTGGAAAGGAAAGAAGGAGAAAGGAAAGATCTATTACAAATTGGGAGGGAAAAAACTTGTGTTAAATTTTTATAGAAAAACAGTGTGTCAATATCTAATATAGCACCTTTATTATAGCTTTGAAAAATAGTTTTGTTATTTTCAACGCATGTTAAGAATCTAACCCCTAAGATGAAAAATTCACTGTGTAATTAACTATACTCTTTATTATACCACTTAATTCCTTAGCTTCAGCAATGTATTCTCATATGGGTTTTCTCTCATTCCTACTGTTCTTTCTTGGATCTCCCTAACTGGTTCCTTTCTCTAAAAATGAAGGCATTAGCCCCTTTCTTCCTCCTCCTGACTTTACTTTTTCTGGCTTCTTCCACTAATGAGTCCCATTGTAGAAAAAGACTATTGTTTAGTTTCTGAATTAAGTCCAGCCAAGGGTAAAAGTCTTCTGGCAACATCAACTCTACCATTTAAGCAGATCTGAGATTGAGTACTGCTTCCTAATGATGGAGCCCAGTGGTCTAGTCAAAAATGTCAAGAACCTGTGTTGCGCCCCCGAACTTCTTGTTAGCTTTCAGATCCATTACGTTGGTGCTTGAAGACAAAATGCTAATGCCTGTCACTTGAAAGTCACAGGAAGTCTCTACCCTCTCCTATGCTGACTCTGTTGACAGGTTTAAGTTTCTGCCTTGACTCTCATTCAGACGGCTGACTTGTTGGTCTATGGTCTCTATTAGACATTATCAGCTCCTCTACTTTTAAGTTCTACCAAATTGTGGAAATGATAACGTGGCTGACAAGACAGACCAAAGCCTGGAGAAAGAGTTCCAGTGGAGCCTGGTGTAATGACAATGGAAGCTGAAAGTAAAAGAAATGGAGGGATGGGAAACTTAAGGGACACTCATTTTGTAAGATTTTAGCCTTTCATAACTATTATCCAATATTAGACTAAAATTTAATAGTTACTTTTAGAATTTATGATGTGCTCTTTTATTCAGAAAAGCACACACATTTCTATATTTGAAAATGTCAAAGAATCACTATGAAATTAGTTCTAATCAGATCCTTGCCATTAGTGAAGTGTGAATTCAGCAGCATTCAGAGGAAATGGCTTTAGGAACATAAAAATTAATCTATCATGCTAAAAGATCATTGAAATACTATTTCATAAGCCAAACTGATGGCAGCTATATTAACCAAAATATATTTGCAAAGGAAATTTTTAAGTAGTATATCTTTATTTCCATTAGATGAAAGTATGCGCATGTCTCCACTCATACATAAGCAGATAAAATTACAGAATATTTAATAGTTGGAAAGAACTTAATTATGAAGTTCAGCACTTTCATTTTAACAGATGAAGGTACTAAGGCCTAGCAAAGGCAGACTAAACAACATGTCTAACATCTAGTTTCTGTCATAACCAGTTCTTGAGATCTTCTCCAATGCTATTTCATTTATGCAATAACTATCTGTAGAATACAATCTGTGAGTACTGAAGCAGTGATAAATGGAAGGATCTTGTTCCCAAGAAGTCTACAACACAAAGAGAAAATCATACATGCAAATAATATAACTCAAATATCAACTGCTTCAGCTTTGGGTTACCACACTTCTCAATATTTAAATTGAACTTACTTAAGCTCCCAGGATGTATACATTGGAAATCATTGCCTTCTTAACATGTATTAACTTCTCTGAAGGTTCATGTTTCTCTTACTGAACTTCTGCTCTAATATCCTGCTTTTATGATGTTGGTGGATCATCCAAGGGTGTAACTGACAGCTGACCTGTGAGCTAGATGTGGACAGTTAGAGATCCCCTCACTCCTTCCCCTGTCCCTGGAAAGTGTGCTCTGCTTTCCTTCCTCAAGCTAGAAGCTGCCTAAGGACACAGCAATGAGGCAGTAATGTAGTGTTAGGACCATCTAGATGGTGTATGTGACTGAATCCAGTTAAGGCCTTATATAACTTTTAAGATTCTTGCGGGAGAGTATGGAAATCTATTCATCTTGTGGCCACCCAAGATCAGCCTTGTAAGTAAGTTCCCTTACTTATTAAACCTGCCACCTACCAATCTGAAGTGGTCTGCTTCTTTCTTTGATCTCTCCCTGCCCTCTGAGTAAGGAGAGCAATTTCAAATTAAACTGGGGAAGCTCTGGAGAAGGCTGCAAAGCAGCAGATAAATTTTCATACTTACATTTCATCTTCTGTGATGAAAGATCACTCTAACGGAAACACAGATAATTTATCTCAGATTTCCCAGGGCATCCATAAACTCAAGACCTAAATACTTAACTTAGTTTCCTAAAGAGATGAGTGTAGTGAATGGGTATTAAATCAGAACTGTAGCTCTTGGGAATTTTGGTAGTAATCAATAAAAGAAAAAAATATCAAACTATTCATTCACTCAATAAACAGTTTAGTTATTGATTCAGGCATTGGGGAATTAGCAATTAAAAATAGTAAAAAAAAAAAAAATCCCTGCTCTCAGGGTGATGGTTTTTTCTTGGGAGAGACTGACTATAGGCAAGTAAATAAATAAATATGTATGTGCAGGAATCATACTAGAGAGAAGATTACGATAGGAAAGGGCACAAGACATAGCTCATCTTGTAGATAGAGGAGTCAATGAAGAACTCATTGGAAAGGTGGGAATTTAATGAGAAACCTGAAAGAACTGAAGAAGCAAGCTAGGTGGAATCTGAAAGACGGAGGTTGTAGGCAGAAGTAACAGCAAGTGCAGAGTTGCTGAACTTGGCATGTCTGAAGTAAAGCAAGGAGGCCAGTGTCTCTTGGACAGAGTAACACACCAAAAAAGTAGTACATAGGTCATAAAGATAATGAGTCCATGTGAGTGAGAGCTCCTAGGGAAATGTAAGGACTTGGAGTTTTATTAACAGTGGAAGTTTATGACAGGAGATTGGCATGGCCTGACTTAGACTTACAGAGAACCACTATGTTTACTGAATAGAAAACAGAATGGCAAGAGTAGAAGCAGAGAGGCATTTGGGAAGCTATGGCTATAATCCAGGAGAGAGACGATGTGGGTTTAGATCAAGGAAGCAGTGGTGGAAATGAGTGGTGAAACTTTGGGTATACTCTGATGGAAAAACTGACAAAATTTGCTAATGGATTAGATGTGGGTAAGAGAAAGAGAAGAACTGGAAAAATAGATGTGCATTTAACAAAATTAGCAAGAGTCACATAATTTGGAAGAGAGAGAATCAATAGTTTGGTTTTATTTAACAGTTGAGATTCTCTGAGTCATCTAACTAGAAAGACCAGATGCTTGGCAGGCTTCAAGATCAATTCAGAGGTCATTTGATCTTAATGACTCCATAAACTCAAAGACTTATCTTTTCCCTTCCATCTTTCCATCTCTGTTATTCTCAGTCAGAGTCTTCCTAACGGTGGTTCCCTATGTGTTCAAAGGATAACCACCATCACAAATTGGAGCTGCATGACTTCACGAGTAGTAGGACATCCAGGGCAGTTCTCACAACCATAAAACAAAACGTCTTGAGACTCTAAACTAACCCATGTACTTCAGAAATGTGTCAGAAGTGTTGACTAGACTACTTTCAAATTAATCACTGTCTAAATGGTATTATGGGATTACCTTACTGTTTAGACCAATTTGTTATAACTTTTGGAGGAGGAAGAAAGGTTAATCCCATCTACAACAAATGACTGCTACATAATCAGGTAAGAGTGGGTAAAATACCCACTATAAATGCATAGAAGAGCAAATAACCTAAAATTAAATACTGGATGCAACTATTCTTACAAGCCCTTTGACAATACCCATCCTTGGAAAATTTCACTGGCTGTTTTGTTTTTGTTTTTTTTAATTGAGGTTCTCCTATAGAAAAGGAGTTCCATATTACGTAATCTCCTTTTCCTCAAAATATTTCTCACAATTCCTCTTCGTTTTATTTCTCAGGATCCCTAAACCCCTCTTCCCAAGTGTTGCCACCAGAAAATTCAAAATCCCTGTCACTTGTCACTTTTTTATGCAGAGAAATTTGCTTCATATCAGTTTTACATATATACAAATTTATTGAAGTGACCTGTTAAATCAAAGACTGTTCACTCCAGGTATGAACTCCTTAGTGGAAAAGAAGAACCTACAGAGTTTTTGAAATTTTGGTATTTTTACTTTAAATACATAGTGAGAGGGAACTATATGGATCTTTTAACAGATATGAATTGCCTTAGAAAACAGAAGTAGCAAGACAGCCAAAATTACATACGGAGGAAATGGCAGCCCACTCCAGTACTCTTGCCTGGAAAATCCCATGGACAGAGGAGCCTAGTGGGCTACAGTCCATGGGGTCGCAAAGAGTCGGACATGACCGAGTGACTCCACTTTCACTTTATTTATCTGAGAATTTATTTTATTGTTTCACATAGATGCTTCCCCTTCTTTTACAATAATTATTCAGTGAATGAAGAACTCAAAATAAGGTATGTACAAAGTGCTATAATAGCTGAGTAGTACAGGCATCCAACTCTAGCCAGCATAGTGACTAAAACAAGTATTAAGTATCTAATAGACAATACTGAAGATACTGACAGTTTCCAAGAGACAAAATTACATTCTAGAAAGATAACTCTTTAACAGTTATGGAGGAGAAGTTAGCAGGATGATAAGTAAAACCAGATACCATGCAATCAGGAAGCTACAACAGACTGGTAAAGATCAACGGAGGGTATTGCCCTAGCAGAGGAAGAGAGGTTGAAGAGAGGCCCTAGTTTTAAACATAATTACAAAGTTGAATTATGTTGTCTTTCTTATATACCATACAAAACTCACTGTAGCAATATGGGGTGATATCTTTGTACACATAAAGACTGAGTGAACAATTTGTCAGTTTTTCTAGCCTTTTAGATTTTGTTATTTTGCCAACATTTTTTTGTTGTTGTTGTTCTCCCATTAGCAACACCTGAATTTTTCTTCCAGGGAAATGGTCTTTTCTCATTAAATACAGTCTTATTAGGTCAATCAAGAACATCTGTTTCCCTCCATTTTCTTCAATTTAGACCAACAAGATAGATCTTTTCTGCAATCTGATAGTAGGGATGGGAAGAAGAAAGGAATATGATCAACAGCAGCACCTGATGAGGCTGTCTGTTGTTACTACCAGGATTTCAAAAGTTGCCCTAATTCTTATCTTTTAGATTTCTCAAGTTTCCTATAAAATTAACTAATCTTATGTCTCCCTATACCCTCCTATGAAATTATTTTCTGCCAATATTAGCTAAGGGAGGCTTCTATTCCTTACAAAAAAGAAACCTAAATAATACAAAAGTATGACAAAAATAACTGAGTCAAGATAAAAAAAAGTTCACAAAAGGACCCAGGTCTTCTAATACTCAGTATAGTGGTTTTTGAACCATGCCATAATGCCTCTAAATACTGAATAAGAAAAAATGTTCTTCAGACATAAGAAAAATAGTATCTAATGGAAATGTATTCCTCAATGCTAACTATAAAGAAAGGTACAATCACTGGTTTAGAGCCCAAGAAACCAATGGCAAAGGGCAAACTGTATATTACACATGCTAGGACTTTATGATAATATAACCTACCTTAACCATGTTTAAGGATTACACAAAAATACTGAATAAATCTAATGAAGCCCTGGGGGTATAGTAGTAATGGGCTACGTGCCAAGTTGCCGACTTTGTCATCAAGTGGAGAATTTCTGAGTTCTCACTACTGTTGCTGCTACTGTTGCCTCAAAATTCCATTTTGTGGTTTGTAGGTGAATTAAACTTCAGTCAAGACTTTTAAACTAAGAGCTTTAGCAAATAATAAAAAGCCTTGCTAGGCATATTTCAAATCATCTTCTTGGTTCATTGAGTGTGTAAGAATAAAATTTAATGTAACCAGCAAGTTCCTTTCTGCTCAGTTTGTTTGCTCCCAAGTTTAGGTAACGATCAGACTCCTGTGACTGTACCTTGATCTTTCTGGTTTCTGGGGATAAAGAAATTCTCTAATTTATCTGCTAAGTAGGGAATATAGCTACCTGACAGGGGAGCCTGGTGGGCTGCCGTCTATGGGGTCGCACAGAGTCGGACACGACTGAAGCGACTTAGCAGCAGCAGCAGCACAGAAAAAAAAAAATCAAGCTGAAATTCACAATACAGGAGCTATTGGAAGGGGAAGGGACAATAAAATCAAAGTGAAACAAGACGACAGACTGAAAAATCCTGAAAGCGGAAACATATTAGTGCTAAAAACATTGGCAGATTACCAGAAAGTATTCTGCCATAAAATAATCAAGTTTAGAAGCACTAACTGTAAACTGAGGAAAGGAAATTAACTGGAGAAAAAAACAAAAACAAAAAATCAGTAAAGAGGAAATATAAAGGAATAATCAGAGTTGAATTCGAGAGGAGACAATGACAGCCTCCCTTTGTTTTAATGAGAAAAATAACCGACAAAAGGTGTTTCCTTTTCTACCTGCTGAAGAATTATTGTGAATAAAAATTCATTGTATCTAATCATAACACTGACGATTCTCTGATTTAGTCCACTGTGTTTTAATCAACAAGATAAAATAAGAATACTGGTAAACAAGGTGTAATTTCTTTTACCCTGGCCAGTAAGATCCGAATAACACTGGTCATATCTTCCCAGATCCTTCCTTTCAAAGCCCCGCTGGTGGAGGTGACTTTTTCCTCATAAGGTTGCTTTATTTAGATTTCAAACAAACCAAAGCAGTCAGAAGAGGTGACCACAAGTGAATCCTTCCACTTAGGAGATGGGAAACCGGAGTCTGTGGCTCCAGCCAAAAGGAGCTACAGACAGAACCGGGGTCCCTCAGGTCTCTGCTGACCCCATTCCCCGAGGGCGGCCCCTCCACCACCAAGCAGAGAAAAACCCAGAACAAACTCGAGAAAAGAAAAGCAAGGGCTAAAAGGAAAGGACCCAAGGAGAAGGGCAACACAAACCTTCTGTGAGGTAGTCTCGGGGTGGCGTTAGGCGGTGCCCCACGAGCCCACGCAGCCCAGGCCTGGTCTTGGAACATTTTTAAGTTTATTCAGCAGGACGCAGTGTCAAGACTCCTTGTGGCTGGAGATGTGGGCCTGAGCCTCCCAGTCGTCATTGTAGTCACAGTCCTGAAAAAGGCCAGAGCCCCTCCAAGCTTCACGGCCTCGATCACTGGGACTCCTAGCCCTTGTGGGGCCTCACTTCTGTAGGCCGTCTATGGGTTCTGGCTCCTCACTTTCTGCACAAGCCTGATGAGGCACTCCCATGCCTTGAAGAAGCTGCCCTCCTAGGAGGTATTGGGGAGCCAAAACAAGACCATGTTCCAGTCACACAGGTCGCCTTGTTCCACCAGCCTGTTGCCTGCTAAGCAGCTTCAGTCATATTCTACTCTGTGCGATCCCATGGGCTGCCACCTGCCAGGTTTCTCTATCCACGGGATTCTCCAGGCAACAATACTGGAGTGGGATGCCATTCCCTGCTTGCTCCAGGAGATCTTCGAGATTCAGGATTCAGGTCTCTTATGTCTCCTGCATTAGGCAGGTGCGTTCTTTACCACTAGTGCCACGTGGGAAGCCCACCAGGATCACCTGGAAATCCTCAACTCCGCTCCTGCTACAGCCCCTGGGCTCTCTTTCTGCCAGGTGGATGCTAGCAGTCATAGCAAAAATCTGCTTATCTACACAGCGTAGAATGGCAGATCAGTATCTCTAGATGTGTTCTTGCAGTATACAATTAATTTATTTGAAACATTGTGTATTAATTGAGTTATAGGATAAATAATTTTACAAGGAGATTTTGAATTAATTGTGAAGAGTATTTGATAGAAGATACCATTTAAATACAATGGAGTAACCTAACAGTTTGAAACCTAATAAAGCAGAAGACAAAGTTAATGAGCAACTGAAAGACAATTTGAAATCTCTGTATATTGAGCTGTATCTGTTTTTAAAAGATTATTTTGTTTGCTTTTTTGCTTATCTGGATGACCATCTATTTGACAGAGCTGTGATGGCATGTTATAAATATGGCTTCACAGTCTTTGGCTTTTATTGTTTAAAAGCATGTACCCTAATGTTCATCACAGCACTGTTTATAATAGCCAGGACATGGAAGCAACCTAGATGCCCATCAGCAGATGAATGGATAAGAAAGCTGTGGTACATATACACAATGGAGTATTACTCAGCCATTAAAAAGAATACATTTGAATCAGTTCTAATGAGCTGGATGAAACTGGAACCTATTATACACAGTGAAGTAAGCCAGAAAGAAAAACACCAATACAGTATACTAACGCATATATATATGGAATTTAGAAAGATGGTAACAATAACCCTGTGTACGAGACAGCAAAAGAGACACTGATGCATAGATCAATCTTATCGACTCTGTGGGAGAGGGAGAGGGTGGGGAGATTTGGGAGAATGGCATTGAAACATGTATAAGATCATGTATGAAACGAGTCACCAGTCCAGGTTCAATGCACGATACTGGATGCTTGGGGCTGGTGCACTGGGACGACCCAGAGGGAGGGTAGGGGAGGGAGGAGGGAGGAGGGTTCAGGATGGGGAGCACGGGTATACCAGTGGCGGATTCATTTCGATATTTGGCAAAACTAATACAATATTGTAAAGTTTAAAAATAAAATAAAATTAAGAAAAAAAAAAGAATTCAGCCAAAGTAAAAGCATTATTACTTTTTGAGCTATGGAGAGTTACTTTAGTAATTATGTACACTGCCATATCTAGTTTGTATTAGAGGTGTGTTTAGAGTTCAAGTTAAAATTTTGAAGATCAAAATTGTAGAATAAAAGTAAATTCTACAACAGAGAAGTTTAAAAAACCGTTAGTGTAAAAATCTGAATGGCATGTGTCTTTCATAGAAATTTGACTTTTTATGACCTGCTTAGAGTTGGACTGTGAAGAAGGCTGAGCGCCGAAGAATTGATGCTTTTGAACTGTGGTGTTGGAGAAGACTCTTGAGAGTCCCTTGGACTACAAGGAGATCCAACCAGTCCATTCTGAAGAAGATCAGCCCTGGGATTTCTTTGGAAGGAATGATGCTAAAGCTGAAACTCCAGTACTTTGGCCACCTCATGCGAAGAGTTGACTCATTGGAAAAGACTCTGATGCTGGGAGGGATTGGGGGCAGGAGGAGAAGGAGATGGCAGAGGATGAGATAGCTGGATGGCATCACTGACTCAATGGACGTGAGTGTGAGTGAACTCCGGGAGTTGGTGATGGACAGGGAGGCCTGGTGTGCTGCGATTCATGGGGTCACAAAGAGTCGGACATGACTGAGCGACTGAACTGAACTGACCTGCTTATAAGCATTTGCTGTGCTTAAACAGCAAATGTTTTGAATTATTGATATTTTCTTTATCTTCTTTATCCTTTTCCTTTCTTAATCATTTTTAATTTTGCATTATCAACCCACCATACGCCAGCCTCTATGAAAGATACTTCGTTTATTTTTTAGAACAGTTTTAGACTTTACAGAAAAAATTGAGGTGATAGTACAGAGTTCATTTATACCCTGAGCAGTTTCCCCACTATTAACGTATGATATTAGTTGGACAGATATTGTACATTTGTTACAAGTGCTGAACCAGTATTAAACCATGTAATTAATGAATTAATGAAACTCCATACCTTCTACAAATCTTCTTACTTATTACCTTATATTATTTTTCTTCCAGGATCCAGTCAGGATATTTAGGTGTTATATCTCTTTAGGCTCTTGGCTATGATAGCTTTTCAGATTTTCTCTGTTTTTGGATGACCTTAATAATTTTGAGGAATACATGTCAGGCATTTTGTTGAATGTTCCTTAGTTGGAATTTGCTGCTTTTTTTCCCCTCACAGCTAGACTGAAGTTGTGGATTTTAGGCAGGAAAACCATGGAATTAAAGTAAATAGCTCATGCAATTAATTACTAGTGTTAAAATTAATGTTGATGTTGACCTTGATCACACCTGGCTGAGGTAGTGTTTGTCAGATTTTTTCATTGCTTTTCCCTCCCCCAAACTGTTTTCTTAGAAGACAGTCACTATACACACTCCATGCTTAAGGAGTAGGGGTTTATGTTCCCCTTCCAGGAAGGCAGTGTACTGCAGAAATTATTTGTAGTTCTACAAGGAAGATGTTCTCTTCTCTTCCATTTATTTATTTATTCAATCCTTTTTTTACCTCAGCATAAATTCATGGGCATTTGTTTTATACTTTGTGTTATAATCACGTAATAGGGGCAGGGATGGGAGCACAGCCATTAGCATGCCACCGTTAGCCCACAACCATTAGCGTGGCGGTTAGAGGTCCCATTCTGCCAACAGCCAGGCTCGCAAGGTTCCGCAAGGCAGAGTGTCATGAGAAGTGGATCTGGTGGATCGCAGCTTTCTCCCTGGGACCCTCAAGCCTTGGGCCTGTAAGTGAGCTGGGGACAGGCTGAGGGCTGTGTCCTACAGAGCGCCAGAGCCCTCTCCACAGCTGCCCACTGACCAGGCCAAGGCCTTGAAGCAGAAACCCTCTCCCCCATCCCCACCTCCAGAACCTAATGGCAGTGGCAGTCTGCATAGGTAGTAGTCCATGAGATCTGGCTCCCATTTGGGTGGCCTGAGGAGCCTAAGGGCCAGTTGGGTCCTAGGCTTCTTGCCCCCTCAGTGATGATGGCTCGGCAGGGTCTGGGGACTTGGCCCTGAGGGCGCCGTCAGCTGAGATCTGCTTCCTCAGCTGGGCCTGGGCACTAGCAGAAAGACGCACAATGGGAGTTGGAAGAACGCTCCCAGGCCAGGTAACCAGCAATAACCGGTAAGTCTGCAACAACTAACCACATAGCTCCCTCACCTTTCCTATAAAGTGGCTTTGCTGCTTTCTAGAAGTTCAGAAATTTTTAAGGCATAAGCCACCAATCTCCTAGCATGGCCCTACAGTAAACATTTCATTCCTGCAAACTCCTATGCTTTGGTATCGTTTGGCCTCACGGTGACTTAGGCACACACTGTGCTCCATAACAACCCAATCCTTCTTTATGTTTTTTGTTGCTCAAATTTTTCCAGTTTCAGCCATCTGCAATTCTTTCAGTTGGCTCTGTTCCCTTCAATATACCCATCAATGTGGGATTTTATTTTGCTTGTTTTGTTTTCAACACTTACAGTCTTAGTGTGGGCTATTATACTAGAGTATCATAGATTAGTTTGTTGTTATTCGGTCATAAAGACCTGTCCAACTCTTTACGACCCCATGGACTGCAGCATGCCCAATCTCCAGGCATTTGCTCAAACTCATGTCCTTTGAGTCAGTAATGCCATCCAACCATCTCATCCTTTGTCGCCCACTTTTTCCCTTGCCCTCAATCTTTCCCAGCATCAGGGTCTTTTCCAATGAGTCAGCTCTTTGATCAGGTAGACAAAGTATTGGAGCTTCAGCTTCTGTCCTTCCAATGAACATTCAGGGTTGATTTCCTTTGGAATTGACTGGTTTGATCTTTCAGTACAACAGACTCTCAAGAGTCTTCTCCAGCACCACTGTTCAAAAGCATCAATTCTTCAGCACTCACCTTTCTTTATGGTCCAACTCTCACATCCATACAAGAACACTGGAAAACCCATAACTTTGACTATACAGACCTTTGTTGGCAAAGTGATGCCTTTGCTTTTTAATATGCTGTATAGGTTTGTCATAGCTTTTCTTCCAAGGAGCAAGCATCTTTTAATTTCATGGCTGCAGTCACCATCCACAGTGATTTTGGAGCCCAAGAAAGGAAAATCCTTCACTGTTTCCACTTTTCCCCCATATATTTACTATGAAGTGATGGGACTGAATGCCATGATCTCAGTATTCTGAGTGTTAAGTTTTAAGCCAGCTTTTTCACTCTCACTTTCATCAAGAGGATCTTAGTTCCTCTTCACTTTCTTCCATTAGACTGCTATCAATTGCATACCTGAAGTTGATATTTCTCCCAGCAATCTTGATTCCAGATGTGCTTCATCCAGTCTGGCATTTCACATGATATTCTCTGCATATAAGTTAAATAAACAGGGTGACAATATCCATCCTTATTGTACTCCTTTCCAAATTTTGAATCAGTCCATTGTTCCATGTCCAATTCTAACTTTTGCTTCTTGACCTGCATACAGCTTTCTCAGGAGACAGGTAGTGTGGTCTGGTATTTCCAACTCTTTAAGAATTTTCCACTGTTCGTTGTGATCCACACAGTCAAAGACTTAAGCAGAGTCAATGAAGCAGCAGTAGGTGCTTTTCTGGAATTCGCTTGCTTTTTCTATGATCCAACAGATAGTGGAAATTTGATTTCTTGGTGCATTGCCTTTTTTAAATCTAGCTTGAATGAAGATCATGGCATCTGGTCCCATCACTTCATGGGAAATAGATGGGGAAACAGTGGAACAGTGTCAGACTTTATTTTTCTGGAGTCCAAAATCTCTGCAGATGGTGACTGCAGCCATGAAATTAAAAGATGCTTACTCCTTGGGAGAAAAGTTATGACCAACCTAGATAGCATATTCAAAAGTAGAGACATTACTTTGCCAACAAAGGTCCATCTAGTCAAGGCTATGGTTTTTCCGGTGGTCATGTATGGATGTGAGAGTTGGACTGTTAAGAAAGCTGAGCACCTAAGAATTGATGCTTTTGAATTGTGGCATTGGAGAAGACTCTTGAGAGTCCCTTGGACTGCAAGGAGATCCAACCAGTCCATTCTGAAGGAGATCAGCCCTGGGATTTCTTTGGAAGGAATGATGCTAAAGCTGAAACTCCAGTACTTTGGCCACCTCATGCGAAGAGTTGACTCATTGGAAAAGACTCTGATGCAGGGAGGGATTGGGGGCAGGAGGAGAAGGGGACAACAGAGGATGAGATGGCTGGATGGCATCACTGACTTGATGGACGTGAGTCTGAGTGAACTCTGGGAGTTGGTGATGGACACGGAAGCCTGGCGTGCTGCGATTCATGGGGTCGCAAAGAGTTGGACACAATTGAGAGACTGAACTAAACTGAACTGTACATCTGGAAGTTCTTGGTTCATGTACTGTTGAAGCCTAGGTTGAAAGATTTTGAGCATCACGTTGCTAGCATGTGAAATGAATGCAATTGTATGATAGTTTGAACATTCTTTGGCATTGCCCTTCTTTGGGATTGGAATGAAAACTGATCTTTGCCAGTTCTATGGCAACTGCTGAGTTTTCCAAATTTGCTGGCATACTGAGTACAGCACTGTAACAGCATCATCTTTCTTTTAGGATTTGAAATAGCTCAGTTGGAATTCCATCACCTCACTAGCTTTGTTCATAGTAATGCTTCCTAAGGCCCACTTGACTTCACACTCCAGGATATCTGGCTTGAGATGAGTGACCACCCCATTGTGGTTATCCAGTCATTAAGAACTTTTTTACATAATTCTTCTGTGTATTCTTGCCACCTCTTCTTAATCTCTTCTCCTTCTGTTAGGTGCTTGCTATTTCTGTCCTTTATTGAGCCCATCTTTGCATTACATGTTCCCTTGATATCTCTAATTTTCTTGAAGTGATCTCGTCTTTCCCATTCTATTGTTTCTATTCTATCGTTCCTATTTCTTTACCTTGTTCACTTAAGAAGGTTTTCTTGTCTCTCCTTATCTCTGCATTCAGTTGGGTATATCTTTCACTTTCTCCCTTGCCTTTCGCTTCTCTTTTTTTCTCAGCTGTTTGTAAGGCCTCCTCAGACAACCATTTTGCCTTCTTGAATTTCTTTTTCTTTGGTATAGTTTTGGGTCCTGCCTCCTGTACACTGTTATGAGCTTCTATCCATAGTTCTTCAGGCATTCTGTCTACCAGATCTAATCCCTTGAATCTATTTGTCACCTCCACTGTATAATTGGAAGGGATTTGATTTTGCTCATACTCTCTTGATGAGGTTAAAAAGGAGCATGAAAAGGCTGGCTTAAAACACCACATTCATAAAACTAAGATCATGTCATCCAGTCCTATCACATCATGGCAAATAGTTGGGGGCAAAGTGGAAACAGTGAGAGATTTTATTTTCTTGGGCTCCAAAATTACTATGGACAGTGACTGCAGCCACAAAATTAAAAGATACTTGCTCCTTGGAAGAAAAGTTATGACAGACCTGTGTGTGTGTATGTTAATCACTCGGTCATGTCCGACTCTTGCAACCCCACTGTAGCTCACCAGGCTCCTCTGTCCTTGGGATTCTCCATGCAAGAATACTGGACTGGGTTGCCATTTCTTTCTCCAGTGACAAACCTACACAGTGTGTTAAAAAGTAAAGACATCACTTTGTTGACAAAGGTCTATGTAGTCACAGCTATGGTTTTTCCAGTAGTTATGTATGCATGTGAGAGTTGGACCATAAAGAAGGCTTAGTGCCAAAGAATTGATGCTTTCAAATTGTGGTGAAGAAGACTCTTGACAGTCCCTTGGACAACAAGGACATCAAACCAGTCAATCCTAAAGGAAATCAATCCTAAATGTTCATTGGAAGGACTGATGCTGAAGCTCCAATATTTTGGCCACCTGATGCGAATATATGGCTCATTGGGAAAGACCATGATGCTGGGAAAGATTGATGGCAGGAGGAGAAGGGGATGACAGAGGATGAAATGGTTGGATGGCATTACTGACTCAGGAGATACTGAGCAAACTCTTGGAGATAGTGAAGGACAGGGAAGCCTGACATGCTGTAGTTCATGGGGTCACAAAAAGCTGGATATGACTTAGCGACTGAATAACAATACCTGAATGGTCTAGTGTTTTTCCCTACTTTTTTCAATTTAAGCCTGAATTTTTCAGTAAGGAACACATGATCTAAGACAGTAGCTCCAGTTCTTGTTTTTGCTGACTATATAGAGCTTCTCTCTCTTTAGTTGCAAATAATATATTCTATCTGATTTCACTATTGACCATTTGGTGATGTCCATTTGTAGAGTTGTCTCTTGTGTTGGAAAAGGGTGTTTGCTATGACCAATGTGTTCTCTTGGCAAAACTCTGTTACCCTTTGCCCTCCTTTATTTTGGACTCCAAGGCCAAATGTACCTATTAATTCAGTTATCTCTTGATTTCCCATTTTACATTCCAATCCCCTATGACGAAAAGGACCTTTTTTTTGGTATTATTTCTAGAAAGTGTTGTAGGTCTTCACAGAAGTGATCAACTTCAGCATCTTTGGCATTAGTGGTTGGGGGCGTAGACTTGGATTACCGTAATGTTGAATGCTTTGCCAAGGAAAGGAACTGAGATCAATAGATTACATGGCTTATAAAAAAAAAATTTATTTCTCACAGTTCTTGAGGCTGAAAGTCCCAGATCAGAGTAGCAGTGTGATTGGGTTCTAGGACCTTCTTCTGAATTGTAGACCACCAACTTATCATTATATCCTCACATGGAAGAATGAGAGTGAGCTATCTCTCTTGTCTCCTCTTGTAGGTGTATTAAACCATTCATGAGGGCTCCACCCTCATGACCTAACTACGTCCCAAGGCTCCAACTCGAAATACCATCACACTAAGGATTATATTTCAATTGAGGGGGTGGGCAGAAACATTCAGTTCATTATACTTTACTACCGTCTAGCACTACATGGTGCCCCAGACTCATATGTATTCCCTGGTCCAGACCTAGAATCAATAAAGCCCTTGTTCCTCATATTGGAATGTGATGTGTTTGTGTGCTTAGTTGCTCAGTCATGTCCAACTGTTTGGGACCCCATGGGTTGTAGTGCACCAGGCTCCTCTGTCCATGGGATTTCCCAGGCAAGAGTACTAGAGAGGGTTGCTATTTCCTCCTTCAGGGGAAATCCCTGACCCAGGGGTTGAACCCACATTTCCTGTGTCTACTACATTGCAGGCAGATTCTTTACCTGCTGAGCCATCTGGGAATGCTAGATGTGGTTATTGCTACTGGGGTGTTACTGCTTCCATACCTCTCAATTAACAGAGTAAGAAAATATAATTGTGTATACTACCCTATGTACATATACATATCTATGAATATTTCTATATATAAACATCTATATTATGCTAAACATGAGATCATACTGATGTCTTCAGTTCTAATCCTTTACCACATGAAAATTCCAGCTTTTCCATTCCTTACTTATCTTTCATCTCCACCGTAATAGTGAGAAACTTGACTTCTGCCTCTTTTGTTCATTTAGTTAATTGTTAAATTCAAGTATATGTGTATAGCAGTTTCCAGATTTTAACTCATACCCCATTGTTAACTCATAAATCTGGGCAACAGCTTCATCAAATAAAGAATAGTGTTTAGGTGCTGTTTCTTTTGCCTTAAGCATTAAAGGCTCTACTCATTTCCAAAGTCATTTATGTTAGCATGTTTCCTCCCTAACTCCTTTACTGAGGTGTTTTTTTTTTTTTTTTTTTTCTTTTTTTCATGTACTTGTAATATAGTCTGATTCTTTTGTCACAATATGCATTCCATTCTGAGATTCTCCAATTTTCTATATACCTTTTAAAATATTTGCATCCATTAAGGCTTACTCTTTTTCTACTGTAAAGTTGTACACGTTTTTGACAAATGCGTAGTATGCATAAAATTAGGTCTCCATCATTACAGAATCACACAGGATAGTTTTATACCCTCAATTAAAAACTATTTTCACCTTCCTCCTCCTGAACCCCTGATAACCACTAAACTTAAGGATGTTTCATGTCTTTTCCTGGGTTGATAGCTCACTTATTTTACCTTGGAATAATATTCCATTGTATGGATTATCACTATTTTTTTGTAATTTTTAAATTGAAGTATAGTTGAGTTATAATATCTTGTTAGTTTCAAATGTACAGCACAGTGATTCTTGAAAAGGTATATATATATATATATGTATATATATATATATGTATATATATTCAGATTCTTTTCCTTTTTAGGTTATTACAAAATATTGACTGTAGTCCCTTGTACTATACAGTAGTTAATTGTTGATTATCTATTTTACATATGGTAGTGTGCATATGTTAAACCCAACCTTATCCCTTCTTCCACCTCCTTTTCCCTTTAGTAACCATAAGTTTGTTTTCTATGTGTGTGAGTCAATTCTGTTTTGTAAATAAGTTGACTTGTATGATTTTTTTATATTCCACATATTAGTGATATCATAAGACATTTGTCTTTCTCTGTCTGACTTACTTCACTTAGTATGATCATCTGTAGGTCCATCCACATTGCTGCAAATGACATTATTTTATTCTTTTTTATGACTGTTACATATGTATTAATATACAGTATTTGTCTTTCTTTTTCTGACTTACTTCACTCTGATGTAGGTTCATCCACCTCATTAGAACGGACTGAAACACATTCCTTTTTATGGCTGAATAAGGAGATCCAACCAGTCCATTCTGAAGGAGATCAGCCCTGGGATTTCTTTGGAAGGAATGATGCTAAAGCTGAAACTCCAGTACTTTGGCCACCTCATGCGAAGAGTTGACTCATTGGAAAAGACTCTGATGCTGGGAGGGATTGGGGGCAGGAGGAGAAGGGGATGGCAGAGGATGAGATAGCTGGATGGCATCACTGACTCGATGGACATGAGTGTGAGTGAACTCCAGGAGTTGGTGATGGACTGGGAGGCCTGGCGTGCTGCAATTCATGGGGTCGCAAAGAGTTGGACATAACTGAGTGACTGAACTGAACTTAATATTCCATTATATATACACATGTATATATATACCACATATACCATATATACCACATATACCACAGCCTATCATTCATCTGTCAGTGGACATCTAGGTTGCTTCCATGTCTTGGTTATTATAAATAGTGCTGTAATGAACATTGGGGTATATGTATCTTTTCAAATTATAATTTCTCTGAATTATGTCCAGGACTAAGATTGCAAGATCATGTGGTAGTTCTGTTTTTAAGGAACCTCCATGCTGTTCTTCATAGTGGCTGTACCAATTCACATTCCTAAATGTAATGTAGCATAGGAAGTTTCCTTTTTCTCTACACCCTCTCCAGCATTTATCATCTGTAGACTTTTTGATGATGGCCATTCTGACCAATATGAGATGGTACCTCATGGTTTTAATTTGCAGTTCTCTGCAGTGTTGAGCATCTTTTCATGTACCTTTTGGCCATCTGTATCTGGAGAAGGAAATGCCAACCCACTCCAGTATTCTTGCTTGAAGAATCCCATGGACAGAGGAGCCTGGCAGGCTACAGTCCATAGGATCGAAAGAGTCCGACACGACTTAGTGACTAAACCACCACCACCGTGTGCTCTTTGAAGTATCTATCTAGATCTTTTGCCCATATTTTTATTGTTTTTTTTTTAACTTGTTTATTCATTAATCTATTTAAGGACATCTTTGTTGCTTCCAGTTTAGAATAATTATGAATAAATCTACTGTAAACATTCACATGAAGTGTTTTTTTGTGACATAAATTTGCAAATCAGTTAAGTAAATATCTAGGAGTGGAACTGCTATACGTAGCAAGACTATGTTCAGTTCTATTTTAAAAATCCAAGAAAACAATACAACAAAACCTGCCAAAATCTGTTCCATAGTGGCTGTGCCATTTTGTATTCCCATTAGCAATGAGTAAGAGTTACTGTTGCTCCACACTGTCACCAGTATTTGGTGTTGTCAGTATTCTCGGTTTTGGCCATTCTAATAGATGTGTAGTGATATCTCGTTTTAATTTGCATATCCTTGTGATATGGAGCATCTTTGATATGATTATTTGCCAACTGTATATATTCTTTGGTGAGGTATATAGATTATCTCCCTCCTCAAATAGGTTGTTTTCTTATTTTTCACTTTTAAGAATTCTTTATTTTAGACATGAGTCCATGATATGCAGGGCAAGAGGCTGAGCAGTGCAGTTCATAGGGATAAGATTCGCAAGGCAAAGAAAATCAGAGAATGGATCTGAGTAGGGGGTAGGTTTGGAAAACAGGGTTCCAAAAGAGGTAATAATCACCATAGTGGGTTTTTTTTTTTTTAATTTCAATACATATGATACCTTACTTTTATTTTAAATTAAAAAAGAATAAAACTGACAGAATAAAAAAGGTCAAAATTTAATGTTAAAAAACTTCCTTATCACTAATCCTACTGTTTAGCTATTTTCCCCCTAATTCAAACTTATTTAGGGGCTGTCATGTACACACCAAAATTTATGTCGCATATGTAAACTGAGGAAATGACACAATGTAAACATCATCTAAATCTACAAACTTTATTTCAAAATCAATTTACATACTATGTAAACAAGCAAGCTTTCAATCAAAATTTAATTAACTTATTATTAAATATTAATATAAAACAGACATTCCCTCTAATTTATGTAACTACTGATCAAGGAAACCTCTAATTTACTTTGTGGTTTTAAATCGCATTTGTCTTCTTATAAGTAATAGGAAAATATTCCATAGACAAAAATTATAAAAGCCAAATTTATGGTGTATAATTCTACGATTTCAACTTGAGAAAGTACATTTTCATCCTAAGTTTATGTAGGTTCTTTTCAAAATTCATGTTAACATTTTTAAGAATTAAAATACACTTAAAGATATTTTGATCCTATTTCTTGGTTCCCCCCAAAAAAGTATAGCCTTTAAAATATTTAAGCATTTCTAATATTCTTCTCTTGCCTGGAGAATCCCAGGGACGGGGGAGCCTGGTGGGCTGCCGTCTATGGGGTCCCACAGAGTCGGACATGACTGAAGTGACTTAGCAGCTGCAGCATGCATATTTTTATCTTAGATATAACCACTACTTGAGATAAAGTAACTATAACTTATCATCAAAATAAGCACAGATTTGTGAATAAGAGTGGGTAATAACAATAACATTAGTAATAATTAGACAATGGTCATAAACTGAGTCTGTTTTAGGCAAACCTGGAAAAAGATTAAAGCTAAAGGTTTTAAAAATCTGAGTCAAACATTAACAAAAATACTCAAAAGTTTATGAACTACTTAGCATTAACTAGCACAAATATAATGACCTATCATAACAGATACTTAATAAATAAATTATTTAATACCAAAATGTTGATATTCATTTGTTTTTTTTTTTCTTTTTTTTTAGATCCTACTGTTATGATTTCTCCCTGTCCCACTGCCTCCCATCTCACATTTCCCATCCCACGCCATCCTTTCATTATATTTCAACTTGCATCCTTTCATGATAGACAGTCATGAACTTGGCTGACAAGTCTTCACAGGGCTTGTATCCTAGTGAAGGGAACAGACAGACTAAAAGTCAACAAAGAAGCAAGGTCATTATAACGTGGTGATCATCATTATAAAGATAATAATGAAAAGATGTGATGAGGAAGGAAGAAGAGGAGGGCCTACTTCAGAATCTGGGTCAAGAAAGTCCTCTCTGAGGAGGCAACTGCAAGGACAGAAAGAGTAGGAGGGAGAGAGGTATGAGTCTGAGGTGGGAAAGATAGGCAGAAGCTAAAATGATTCTGTGATTTAATGCCCAAAGACAGTTGGAGAAGGAAAGAGGACACTATTAATAACTGCGTAGGCATGATACAGATAAAAAGGAGCTGCCCTGTGATCTGAGTGTGGCCCTAATAGAGGCCTGCTTCATAGACAGTGAGGAGAAGATTGGATTTTATTCTAAGGATAGTAGGATCCTCCAAGGGTCTAAATTAGGACAGCTCTGCTCTCTCTCTGTGTTTCAGATAAATGGATTGGAGAGGGTAAGAGTGTGATGGGGTGGAGGCCAGAGGAAAGACCTGTCAAGAGGCCTGCTTCCTCCAACTAAAGATGCTGGTATCTTGAACTGAGGTGACTGGGTTCATGAGAAAGAGAAACGAATGGTTTCACATATATTTTGGAGAAGAAATGTTGAGTTGAATCTGTTGGATAAGGACAAAAGAGAACCTAGGGGTGACCCCTCAGTTTTTGGCTTTAACTAATAGGTAGAGAGTGATCTCTTTATTGAAAGGTGGAAGAATGTGAAAGACAGACATTTGGGAAACTAGAACCACAATTGGGTTCTGCATATTGAAAGGCTGTTGTTGAATCACGCGAAGACACCGGGATTCTTGGCCCCCGGAGGAGAAGAATTCAAGCCGGGGCCAGAGACGAGGCTTGATCGGTCAGAGCTTTTGTGTAATAAAGTTTTACTAAAGTATAAAGGAGATAGAGAAAGCTTCTGACATAGGCATCAGAAGGGGGCAGAAAGAGTACCCTATTCATTTGTTTTAAAGTAACAATTAGAAGAGCAACTTGATCTTAGGTTGTTAATAAAGGATGGGATGTTAAATATAAGACTGATTATTTAATTTTATAGAACAATTTAAAATATATTGAAAAGTTTTATAGAGTTTTTCTGCTCCCAACTTATCCACATACTGAATTCCCCAAAAGAATGCTACCATTAAACATTAGTTGCTTTTATTTAAGGTCACATTTTCAAAGCCTAATCAAAGCATATCATATCATCAAATACTACTGGTTATGACAGAACCCTAGGAAAATGTCCTATTTGAGGGCTAAGACCTTATGATACAGATAAGGGAGAAATCTGGGAAAGCACTCTAGATTTCTGCCCTCTGGCCATAACAATTCATATATAAAGTTCACTCCCAGCCTTCCAAGATCCTCACAAAATTCCCATTCCTTTATATCATCACTTCATATCCATGCTCTTACCATCCGCAGTATACTAGAGCCAGATGTAGATGGGGCAGACTCCTCAAGCTCCTCAGGAGTTTCTGTGAACCAAAAAGTAAAATACCCTCCTCAAAATCATTATCTGCCCTGTTATACACCCATCAAACAACAATGAGAAAAGGACGTGGCAGCCACAGTAGAAACCTCCACTCTAAAAGTGTAAAACAAGTAACAGATACTGGTTCATAGCAATTCTGAAACCTAGCAGGACATTTTACCATTTCCTCTGTCCCAGGGACAGAGACTATTCCTTGATTAGGGCCCATTTCTTCTCCCTGAGAAAGGTTCTCTGGCTTCTATACCATCCTTAATTTTCCATAAGAAGTAGAATGTGTTTGGAGCTAGGTAGTGTTCTCAGTCCGTGTCCTGCTTATAGGAAATTAATAACAGATTTTTTTTTTCCATTTTTACCTATCTCTGTCCCTTTTAACCCAAGCCGTTAAAGTTTCTGTTAAAATTTTTGGACTACCTATGTACTTACACAGAAAAGGTAATGGCACCCCACTCCAGTACTCTTGCCTGGAAAATCCCATGGACGGAGGAGCCTGGTAGGCTCCAGTCCATGGGGTCGCTAAGAGTCGGGCACAACTGAGCAACTTCACTTTCACTTTTCACTTTCATGCATTGGAGAAGGAAATGACAACCCACTTTAGTATTCTTGCCTGGAGAATCCCAGGGACAGAGGAGCCTAGTGGGCTGCTGTCTATGGGGTCGCACAGAGTCGGACACGACTGAAGCGACTTAGCAGCAGCAGCAGCAGCATGTACTTACATCATGTTTTAAGACAGACTTTTTAAGGCTTACTCATCTACTTTGTCTTCCAAATCAGGGTGTTATATGGACAATACCTTAAAGATTCTTGAAATCACCCCCTTTTTTTTTCCTTGCCAAAAGTGCCTAAGAAACTCCCTTAAGATTCTTAGAAACTCTACTGTCTAGATAAGAAGGTCAACAAGGCAAGCCCTTAAGATTCTTACAGGTTCTGCTATCTAGCTGAGAGTCTAACAGGCAAATTCCTAATCTTCCTGGGGTTGAACAGAGTCTTTCAGCTGTACTCTTGAACTGATCTACATACTATAACTGTTTTTCTAGAAACACCCTGGATTTGATCAGGTTTTAATTTACTCTGAAAATCTTTTTTTGGTTAACAAGGACAGATATGAGAATAATTTCTGCCCCAACCCAGGAAATTCTTATTTGAAAGTGTTTCTTTATATCAGAAATTGATTGACTATCATTGCTGCTGCTGCTAAATCGATTCAGTCGTGTCTGACCCTGTGCGACCCCATAGATGGCAGCCCACCAGGCTCCCCCGTCCCTGGAATTCTCCAGGCCAGAACACTGGAGTGGGTTGCTATTTCCTTCTCCAATGCATGAAAGTGAAAAGTGAAAGTGAAGTTGCTCAGTCATGTCCGACCTTTGCGACCCCATAGACTGCAGCCTACCAGGCCCCTATGTCCATAGGATTTTCCAGGCAAGAGTACTGGAGTGGGTTGCCATTGCCTTCTCTGACTATCATTGCCATAGGTCAAATCCAGACTCTCACCTGCTTGTGTTAGTTTTTTTTAAACTGGGGCACAGCTAGGCCCATTCACTTACATATTGTCCATGTCTATATTCTTGCTACAACTGCAAATCTGAGTAGTCACTACAGACATTATAAAGCAGTCTGAAAAGGCCAAACTACTTACTATCTGGCCCATTAAAGAGAACAGTTGCTGATCTGTACTCTAGATTCTGCTTGAAAATGGAATAGTTTCATCTTTAGTTCATTTCATCCTACAAATGATCATATTAGTAAAACCGAAGAACTATGGACGGAGGTTAGTGACATTGAACATGAGGCAGTGATCAAGACCATCCCCAAGGGAAAAAAGGCAAAAGAGTTGTCTGAGGAGGCCTTACAAGTAGCTGTGAAAAGAAGAGACGCAAAAGGCAAAGGAGAAAAGCAAAGATATACCCATTTGAATTCAGAGTTCCAAAAAATAGCAAGCAGAGATAAGAAAGCCTTCCTCAGTGATCAATGCAAAGAAATAGAGGAAAACAACAGAATGGGAAAGACTAGAGATCTCTTGAAGAAAATTAGAGATACCAAGGGAACATTTCATGCAAAGATGGGCTCGATAAAGGACAAAAATGGTATGGACCTAACAGAAGCAGAAGATATTAAGAAGACGTGGCAAGAATACACAGAAGAACTGTACAAAAAATATCTTCATGACCCAGATAATCACAAAGGTGTGATCACTGACCTAGAGGCAGACATCCTGGAATGCAAAGTCAAGTGGGCCTTAGAAAGCATCACTACAAACAAAGCTAGTGGAGGTGATGGAATTCCAGTTGAGCTATTTCAAATCCTAAAAGATGATGCTGTGAAAGTGTGGCACTCACTATGCCACCAAACTTGGAAAACTCAGCAGTGCCCACAGGATTGGAAAAATGTCAGTTTTCATTCCAATCCCAAAGAAAGGCAATGCCAAAGAATGCTCAAACTACTGCACAACTGCACTCATCTCACATGCTAGCAAAGTAATGCTCAAAATTCTCCAAGCCAGGCTTCAATAGTATGTGAACCATGAACCTCCAGATGTTCAAGCTGGATTTAGAAAAGGCAGAGGGACCAGAGATCAATTTGCCAACATCCATTAGATCATTGAAAAAGGAAGAGAGTTCCAGAAAAAACATCTACTTCTGCTTTATTGACTATGCCAAAGCCTTTGACTATGTGGACCACAACAAACTGTGGAAAATTTCTAAAGAGATGGGCATATCAGACCACCTGACCTGCCTCTTGAGAAATCTGTATGCAGGTCAGGAAGCAACAGTTAGAACTGGACATGGAACAACAGACTGGTTCCAAATAGGAAATGAGTATGTCAAGGCTGTATATTGTCACCTGCTTATTTAACTTCTATGCAGAGTACATCATGAGAAACACTGGGCTGGATGAAGCACAAACCGGATCAAGATTGCCAGGAGAAATATCAATAACCTCAGATATGCAGATGATACCACCCTTATGGCAGAAAGTGAAGAAGAAACAAAGAGCCTCTTGATGAAAGTGAACGAGAGTGAAAAAGTTGGCTTAAAGCTCAATATTCAGAAAACAAAGATCATGGCATCTGGTCCCATCATTTCATGGGAAATAGATGGGGAAACAGTGGAAACAGTGTCAGGCTTTATTTTGGGGGGCTCCAAAATCACTACAGATGGTGACTGCAGTCATGAAATTAAAAGACACTTGCTCCCTGGAAGGAAAGTTATGACCAACCTAGACAGCATATTCAAAAGCAGAGACATTACTTTGCCAACAGTGGTCCATCTAGTCAAGGCTGTGGTTTTTCCAGTGGTCATGTATGGATGTGAGAGTTGGACTATAAAGTAAGCTGAGCACCAAAGAATTGACGCTTTTGAACTGTGGTGTTGAAGAAGACTCTTGAGAGTCCCTTGGACAGCAAGGAGACCCAACCAGTCCATCCTAAAGGAAATGAGTCCTGAATATTCATTGGAAGGACTGATGCTGAAGCTGAAACTCCAATATGTTGTCCACTTGATGTGAAGAACTGACTCATTTGAAAAGACTCTGATGCTGGGAATGGTTGAAGGTGAGAGAAGAAGTGGACGACAGTGGATGAAATGATAGGTTGGCATCACCAACTCAATGGACATGAGTTTGAGTAAGGTCCGGGAGTTGGTGATGGACAGAGAGGCCTGGCATGCTGCAGTCCATGTAGTCACAAAGAATCAGACACAACTGAGTGTCTGAACTGAACTGAACTGAATCATATAGACCTGAAAAATACCAACTGACACAACATTCTGTCTAGAAACCTCCTTAGTCAAATATACAAGTTCATTAGATATAGTTTCTATATTTCATATTGCCACAGATTACAGCATTGTCAAACCTGCTGCCTCTATGTGACAGGGCAAAAATTCACCTTTTATCCAGGCTCAAATAACTATTTCCTCACTCTCTTACCAGCCTCTACTGACTGTCTCCTTGAGGTTCTTTTAGCCTACATTCACTGCCTAGATCCATGCCAACACCACATTTTAGATTTTCATTACAGCAGCAACTTACTAGGTATCAATTTCTATTTTGGTTATCTAGTGCCAAAAAACAAACCATTCCATAACCTAATAGTTTGTAATAACAGTCATTGTATTATCTTTAATGATTCTATATGTTCAACAGGGTCAGGTAACCTCTTTTGCTCATGTCAGACAGTGCCGCAATCATCTAGGGGTTCCACTGAACAGTGAGATGGATGCATTGGTTATTTATTGCTGTGTAATATGTTATATATTTATTTTATATATATATATATACACTACATATGTAACAGTCTGTGAAGTATAATATAGAACTTAACAGCTTAAGACAACAAAAATGTATTCACTCCTAGTTTTTGTGGGTAGGAATCTGGGAGTAACTTAGTTGGGTGGTTCTGACTCAGAGTTTCTGCTGAGGTTGTAGTCAAGATTTGGCTGAATTGCACTCATCTGAACCTTGCAAATCTGCTTCATGTATTTGTAGGTAGGCCTCAGTTCTTCACCTGATAAAGCCCTCTCCATAGGCTCCCTGATTGTTGTTGTGACATTGGCAGCTGGCTTTCCCAAGTGAGTGATCTGAAAGAGGGTCATCATGTGAAAACCACAGTACAGTTATAGTGTAATCTTGGGAGTTACTTATTATCACTTATCCGGTACTTTTTGGTTATACAAACCAACACTGGTACAACGTAGGATTACACAAGAACATGAATAATGGGAAGTGGACTTCATGGGGTGCCATATTGGAGAATGGCTACCACAATGGCTCACTTATATGGCCATCAATTAGTGTTCAGTGTAGCTGATGTGCACTGGATTTAATTTTTGTGGGTCTTCCATCTAAGTTGAGCTTTTCATAGCATGAAGGCTGAGTTCCAGGCGGCAACAAGTAAAAGCTTCCAATTCTCTTAAGCCTGGGCTTAGAAATCCCAGAATGTCCTTCTGCTACATTCTATTTGTAAAAGCTAGTCACAGGCCAGTCAAGATTCAAGGAAAGCAGAAGTAAGCTCCATCTCTTAATATGAAGAGTGGCAAATATATATAGGAAGGGAGGAACTGTTAGAGGACACTTTTGAAGATGAGCTAACATTGGAAATGCATACCAAATGCTATTCTGCTCCTGCTCTCTGACCTAGTGTAGGAGATTCCCATTTCCCCATCTAAAATCCAGAGGACAAGGTTGTCTATTGAACTAATCCCTAGATGTCAGCCTTCTGGGACACAGAGAGGATTTTAAAGGAGTTAAAATAAAACTAGAAGAGAAAATAAATAAATAAAACTAGAAAACACCTGCCACAGTTCTAAAATATAAATTATAAACAATCCCAGGGGAATTATATTTTCAGCAAAATGATATAGTTAAAAGGTTTCAATTATCTATAAAATAGCTGAGTAAACAGGATGATTTTTATAACTAGCCCCTTCCCTTTGGTCTGGTCAATTGCAGGTACAGAAGTTCTTCACTTTGAGTATTGAACTCTACGTGGTACAAAAGTTGGAAATCACATAGGTCTGACTGACTATTCACATATTCATTTCGATTAGAGAAGAGTTTAGAATAAAAGTAAATGCTGTTACTATGAACCCCCTTCTTCACACTTTTGTTAACACAGCTAAAACAAATAGCCACATTTTATATCTTTTCTTTAAAATTAGTAGCCTACTTTAGGTTCTACATTCCAACTCCTGACTACCAAACCCTTCCCAGTTAATCTGCAGCTTCTTTTTGTAGAGACAGGGCCCATGACTATACATCTGGCTTTAATTTACAATCCATATGAACATGGATGGTTTTCCTTGGTGTTAAATGTAGCCATTTTCTAGACACTACTTACTAGAGTGCTTCCACCCATCAGATCATAGCCTAGAGATAGAGTGTTAACTCAGATCCTGCCTGATACTATTACATTGCCGCATACATTGTATCTGTGGTCACCCACATTGGAGTTAGTCCTCTAACCCCTGTTTCATTCTGGCCTGACTTAATCTCTTCTCTTTAATGACTTGCCTTTGAAGAAAGCACTGTACTAGATGTCATGAACATTAGAAAAAAGGAAATCTAGTAATTTAGCTGTGCTTTGGGCAGTGACAATATTTTTCATGACCACCTGAAAATCTAATATTGTATGGATGGTTACCTATCATCTTCAAAAGTTAACACCAAAAGCTAGCAGCATGGCATTTTGACATTTAGTGCAAACATCCTAAGTAAGAAGTTTGCATTTTTGTACTCTGTTCAAAACACTCTTGCTATGGATTTGCATGCCCGTGATAAACTTTTTTCACCTTGCAAAAAGCACTATTAAAGTGTTTTCATATTTTGGTATGTGTTTGAATTTTAAACTTTCAAAAATCTATCTAATTGCTATCATTTTTTATCTCTTCCATTAAGCTAAATATTTCCTATCATCCCTTATAACCAAGGCAGTGATGATCTGGTTGCCAATATTCCTATTACTCATTCAAAAACCTCCATTAGTCAGAAACTTGATGAATTTTTAATATGTTATTTTCAATGGTACTATCATATTTTAATGCAGGATATGGTACTATTTCAGGTGCAATGTGTTTTGTAAATATTAGTCTTCAAATAAATGGGTTTATCTCTGCTATTCCATAAACATAAACATGGAAATAGAGCTAATAAGTGAATTGCCCAGGATCTCACAAAAATCAAAGCAAAATTAGGATATCACCAATTTTATCTCCATCTGTGTCCTTGGATTATAAAATCAGATTCTTCTTAAGAAGTTTTGTAGGCCACTGTACAAAATATGAGTCAAGCTATTTTATGGGCCAACTCTGTAAAAGGATATAACTGATGGGTCTAAAATAGCATTGTCTGTAAAATACAGATTGCATGGAAAGAGTATATAAAACATATAAGGTCAGATTACAGTATAATAATAACATAAACATATCTCTATCACCCAGTTTAGGAAATAGAGTATCACCAGTTAAAAGCCCTCTGTTGTACCTTCTTAAGTATATTTTGCCTTCACTTCCAATACCCAGAGAAAACCACCATCCTGAATTTTGTATTGTTTCCTAAGTTTCTTTATATTTTTATAACCTATGCATGAATTCTAACACAATGTAAAACTTCTATGAACTCTTCACATGTCGCATTTAACATAAATGGAATCTTACCATTCTCTGTCTGACTTGCTTCTTACACCAAACAATGTACTTGGAGATTTATCTATGGTGATGTATTTGGCTACGTTTCATTAATTTTCTCTCCTCTATAGGATTTGACTGTATGAGTATATTACAGTTTGTATCTTATAGTTGATAGACATTCCATTTTTCCAGTTTTTTGATACTACTGCAATGCTCCTAGAGAGCATTGTTCTAAATGGTTTCCTCGTGCACAAGCAACAGGGCAAATGCCAACTACTCAAATTGCTGGCTAATAATTGCAGGCAGGTTCAACTTTACTTAGTAATACTATTGCAGTCATAATGGGCTAGAACAACCTCCAAAATTTTAGTGGTTAAAACATCAAAGTTTTATTAGTTGCCCATGTTATGTATTCACCTTAGATAGGGGGTTGGGTGAGGAGAGTCTTCTACATCATCCTCCCTTAGGTAATATTACCAGTCACCATGGAACAGGGTGGAAACCCTGGTCAATCACTTCCAGGTCTTGAAGTCTCCCACTTTGAAATGATATGGGTCATATAGCTTAATTTCAAGGGGGTGGTGCAATTTTAACATATGCCCAGGAGAAGAGTAAGAAATATCTTTGATTGTCTGCTAATGACTCCACACTATTTTCAAAGGGACTGCTCCAATTTGCACACCTACAAGAAATAATGAGAGCTCCTGCCAAATTTGATAGTGTCAGATACTCTTCTGTATTATCTTCTAAATGCCTCTAGTGTCGCTCATCTAGACCTTTCATCCACTTGGAACTCATCTTCATGTATATTGTGATATAGAGCACCATTTTTACTTTGCCATTTCCACATGTATAGCTGTATATGAATCAAGGTAGATTATCAATGACTCCCAGCCAGGGGGGTATTTTGCTTTCTAGAGGACATTTGACAATGTCTGGAAACAGTTATGTTTGTCACAAAAGGAAAGATGGTGCTTCTGGCAATGAGTGAATAAAGGCCAGGGATGCAGATTTTTTGAACAAATCCTACAATTCACAAGACAGCCCCACACATAAAAGAATTATCCATCCCCTCATCAACAGTGCTGAGGTTGAGAAACACTGGATTAGATTACCCCATTGTCAGGAAAAAAAGACCTTTTGATAATAAAGGTTATTTCTCTCTTAGAATCATGTCAACTGAGGATTAGTTGATGTTACGTTCCCCTATGTGGATCATTGCCAATCTCATAGCAAAGGGGGAAAGAGAATGCATTCATAATATGTATGCAATAGGTCTACCAGAAGCGCCACACATCTCTTCCTCTCAAATTTTTTGGCCAAAATCTATGGACGAGTTTTGCACTTTAAGGAGCTAGCAAGCAAAGCAAGTTAAACCCAAACTAAATATAAGAAAGAAGATAATAAAAACAAGAATGAACTCAGTGAAATAATGAATATAGATTAGTATACCCACTATGGAGAACAGAATGGAGGAACAGTATACAGGTTCCTTAGAAAAACTAAAAAAAGCTACTATATGATCCAACAACCCCACTCCTGGGTGTATACCCAGAGAAAAATATAATTTGAAAAGATATGTATCTGGTAAACAAGAACAAAAGTGAGGAAGGTCAGGCTAGAGAATGAAGAACTAGAGGAAGGAGGTAAAATGGAACAATGAGGTGAGTATACGAAATAGAGATGAAAAGAGCCTGAATTCAGCACAAAGAAGTAAACAATAGACATTTTGTGGACCCTTTTCAAAGAAATCAATTCACCTTTTCCTCATAGATGAAGTCATGGCTTCAGGAATATTATAGGGTACAAGGCTTGACCCTAAAGTCCTACAGTTGTGTATTTTTGTTAAGGCAATTTATTCCTTTGAGGATATTAATTAGTAGAGATTTGCAGTGGTTTTATTACTTTCTTTTTAAAGGTCTGCCATGCTACATGTAACTAATGCTGCTTCTGCTGCTGCTAAGTCGCTTCAGTCGTGTCCGACTCTGTGCGACCCCATAGACGGCAGACCACCAGGCTCCCCCGTCTCTGGGATTCTCCAGGCAAGAACACTGGAGTGGGTTGCCATTTCCTTCTCCAATGCATAAAAGTGAAACGTGAAAGTGAAGTCGCTCAGTCGTTTCCGACTCTTCACGACCCCATGGATTGTAGCCTTCCAGGCTCCTCCATCCATGGGATTTTCCAGGCAGGAGTACTGGAGTGGGGTGCCATTGCCTTCTCCAACTCGTAACTAATAATGATGTATAAATACTAATATATAGGTACTTATTAGAAAATCTATAAAGTATATTAACAATTAGCTTATATGAAAATCTCTTGATGCTTCTGAGATTTCACACATATGATATTTTAGTGCATCTTACTATATATTGATAGTGTTAAAAATGATTAGGGAGACAATCTAGGTGATTAAAAACAAATTTTGTGAGTTGTATCTTTTTATTTTTTAATTTTGTGGTGAAAATTAAATCATTCATTAAATATCTGTTGATACGTACTATGTGCTAAGCACTGAATTGGGTACAAAAAAAGTAAATTATCTTTTTTATGGAACATACAGGTTTATCACGGAAATTAAATTTACATATCATACATAATAGAAAATAAATGCAAAGAGAAAATATAGGTAGAGACTTTAAGAGATGCAAAGCTTATATGTGGTGATAGGTTCAAATAAGGCATCCTTGAGGTAGAGGGCTAAGCTCCTCTGAAGGCAAGATTATAAATGGGATTATAATAGCTGCCATTTATTCAATATTTACTAAGTAATGAGTATTTTCTAAGTACTAATTTTGAGGGGGTAGGATTTCAAATGATGCTTAAAATTTTTTATTGAAGTAAAGTTGATTTACAATGTTGCTATTTCCTCATACACAGCAAAGTGATTCAGTTTTATATATATATATGAAAATGAAAATATTCAGTTTTATATATAAATAATATGAAAAATAAAAAAATTTTCATATTCTTTTCCATTATGGATTATTATAAGATATTGAATACAGTCCCCTTTGCTTCACTGGTGGGTCAGATGGTAAAGAATCTTCCTGCAACGTAGGATACCCAGGTTCGATTCCTGGGATGGGAAGATCCCCGGGAGAAGTAAATGGCTACCCACTCTAGTATTCTTGCCTGGAATATTCCATGGATAGAGGAGCCTGGCAAGCTACAGTCCTTGGGGTCGCAAAGAGATATGACTGAGACATTTTCAGGGAGAAAATATTTGCAAACAATGTGAATGACAAGGGCTTAATTCCTAAAATACACAAACATCTCATACAACTCAATAAAAATAACTAAAAAACCCAATCAGAACGTGGGCAGAAGACTGAAGTAGACATTTCTCTGAAGACATCCAGATGCCCAATAGGCACATGAAAAGATGTTCCACTTTGCTAAATATTAGAGAAATGCAAACCAAAACTACAATCAGGTTTCACCTCACACTAATCAGAATGGCCATCATTAAAAAGTCTACAAATGAATACTGGAGAGGCTGTGGAGAAACTCTCCTACATTACTGGCAGGAGTAGAAATTGGTTCAGCCATTATGAAAAACTATGGAGACCTTAAAAAACTAAAGATAGAGTTACCATATTACCCTGTAATACCACTCCTGGCAATGTATCCGGAGACAACTATAATTAAAAAAGATACATGTACCCGTGTTCATTGCAGCACTATTTTTTTGGGCTCCAAAATCACTGCAGATGGTGACTGCAGCCATGAAATTAAAAGACGCTTACTCCTTGGAAGGAAAGTTATGACCAACCTAGATAGCATATTCAAAAGCAGAGACATTACTTTGCCAACAAAGGTTCGTCTAGTCAAGGCTATGGTTTTTCCTGTGGTCATGTATGGATGTGAGAGTTGGACTGTGAAGAAGGCTGAGTGCCGAAGAATTGATGCTTTTTAACTGTGGTGTTGGAGAAGACTCTTGAGAGTCCCTTGGACTGCAAGGAGATCCAACCAGTCCATTCTGAAGGAGATCAGCCCTGGGATTTCTTTGGAAGGAATGATGCTAAGGCTGAAGCTCCAGTACTTTGGCTACCTCGTGCGAAGAGTTGCCTCATTGGAAAAGACTCTGATGCTGGGAGGGATTGGGGGCAGGAGGAGAAGGGGATGACAGAGGATGAGAAGGCTGGATGGCATCACTGACTTGATGGACGTGAGTCTCAGTGAACTCCAGGAGTTGGTGATGGACAGGGAGGCCTGGTGTGCTGTGATTCATGGGGTTGCAAAGAGTCGAACACGACTGAGAGACTGAACTGAACTGAACTGAAGACATGAAATAACCTAAGTGTCCACCAACAGATGAATGCGCACACGTGCACACACACACACATTGGAATACTACTTAGCCATAAAAAAGAAGGAAATAATCCCACTTTCCACATACAGCAACATGAGTGGACCTAGAGATTATCATACTAGGTGAAGTCAGAAAATAACAAGTATCATATGATATCACTTATATGTGAAATGTAAAATACAATACAAATGGATTTATCTATGAAACAGAAAGACTCACAGACCTAGAACAAACTTATATGCTTACCAAAGGGGGAGTGAGGGGAGGTGGAACAAATTAGGAGTTTGGGGCTAGCAGATACAAACTACTATATTTATATAAAATAGACAAACAAAGCAAACTTTATTTAAAACTTCATGAAGTGAACAGTCTCCTTTCAGAGAACTGCAAAATGGGGCATAAAGCAGGAAACTTTTATACATTAAAGAATAAAGATCAGGAGCAGAAAAATGGGAAATATTTACTTGACCAGGGCTACATACCACGTTTGAGCTGAGAAGGAACTGGGTTGGCTTAGCATTTAGGGTTTGACTGACTGCATATACCGAGTTTCTGTTCAAGCAGAGCATTTACAAGAAAATGAAGATATTCAAGTTTTGATTTGCCCACATAGCGCCCTGGGCAGGAGCAGGGAGTGGCTTTATCCTAAAGCTAGAATTTATTTCAACAACAGTAACTGCTATTTTCTAAACAAATTGTGTGCTAAATACACTATTTATAAAACATATTTTACAACTTCATCTTGTTTTAATTATGAGTAGCATCTGTGTGAATATAGTTTCTTACTCTGGACTATAGCACAACATAGTAAATAAACAATACTAAATCTATCAGTTCACCAAATGTAGGCTTAGCTTTAATATACTGAGAAGCACTCATCTAAAAATAGCAAAATAAGGGCTACACATCATCATCAGTCCAGTTCAGTTCAGATGCTCAGTCATGTGCGACTCTCTGCAACCCCACAAATTGCAGCATGCCAGGCCTCCCTGTCCATCACCAACTCCCGGAGTTCACTGAGACTCACGTCCATCGAGTCAGTGATGCCATCCAGCCATCTCATCCTCTGTCGTCCCCTTCTCCTCCTGCCCCCAATCCCTCCCAGCATCAGAGTCTTTTCCAATGAGGCAACTCTTCACATGAGGTGGCCAAAGTACTGGAGTTTCAGCCTTAGCGTCATTCCTTCCAAAGAAACCCCAGGGCTGATCTCCTTCAGAATGGACTGGTTGGATCTCCTTGCAGTCCAAGGGACTCTCAAGAGTCTTCTCCAACACCACAGTTCAAAAGCATCAATTCTTCGGCACTCAGCCTTCTTCACAGTCCAACTCTCACATCCATATGTAACCACAGGAAAAACCATAGGCTTGACAAGCCAGACCTTTGTTGGCAAAGTAATGTCTCTGCTTTTGAATATGCTATCTAGGTTGGACATAACTTTCCTTCCAAGAGTAAGTGTCTTTTAATTTCATGGCTGCAGTCACCATCTGCAGTGATTTTGGACTCCAGAAAAATAAAGTCTGACACTGTTTCCACTCTTTCCCCATCTATTATTAACTTATTTAACTTATATGCAGAGTACATCATGAGAAATGCTGGACTGGAAGAAACACAAGCTGGAATCAAGATTACTGGGAGAAATATCAATAACCTCAGATATGCAGATAACACCATCCTTATGGCAGAAAGTGAAGAGGAACTAAAAAGCCTCTTGATGAAAGTGAAAGAGGAGAGTGAAAAAGTTGGCTTAAAGCTCAGCATTCAGAAAACGAAGATCATGGCATATGGTCCCATAACTTCATGGGAAATAGATGGGGAAAGAGTGGAAACGCATCATCATATGCAGGTTTAAATGCAGCATAAATCTTGCAGATTTGACTTCTGAGTAGTCTGCATCTGTCTTCATTACAGTGAATGTGTATCCCCAAACTTCTGAGTTCTCACATACAAAGGATAAAATCATGAAAAAGGTAATTAAATAGTAGCAGTGATTCATTTAAAAAATATTTATCGGATATATATTTTGGCCATGAGAAGTAAAAATGCAATGCTGACCTAGCCAGACATAAACCCTGGGTACCTGAATTTCATAATCTCATAGTGCAAATGAACTTGAATACCTAATGTATTTTCTATGAAGCACTCTAAAACTACCTGTACTATATCGACTGGCCAGGCCAATGTCACTTTTTGATGGCATTTTTATGAGAGCTAAACTGCAAGAAAGAAGCAGTCTTGTAAATTACTATGCTGCTGCTGCTGCTAAGTCGCTTCAGTCGTGTCCGACTCTGTGCGACCCCATAGACGGTGGCCCACTAGGCTCCCCCGTCCCTGGGATTCTCCAGGCAAGAACACTGGAGTGGGTTGCCATTTCCTTCTCCAATGCATGAAAGTGAAAAGAGAGAGTGAAGTCGCTCAGTCGTGTCGGACTCTTAGCAACCCCATGGACTGCAGCCCACCAGGCTCCTCCGTCCATGGGACGGATTTTCCAGGCAAGAGTACTGGAGTGAGGTGATAAATTACTATAGGGAAGCAATTTTATCATTTGCACAGATATTTGAAAACATCTCAAAATTGTTATCTACAGCATCACCACCAAATTCTCAAAACAAAATAAAACAGAATAAACAATGAAACCTAGTAACAATAATTATCTGTCAAGTGTCCTAT
Organism: Bos indicus; assembly: GCF_029378745.1. Classification (NCBI taxonomy): domain Eukaryota; kingdom Metazoa; phylum Chordata; class Mammalia; order Artiodactyla; family Bovidae; genus Bos; species Bos indicus. The sequence continues at coordinate 37,072,364 of NC_091780.1, read as the reverse complement.
TTGGAAGGCTGGGAAATACTGTACATGATGTAATATAAAACAAAAGATATTTTTGTAACTTTTAGGTAAAGTTTGAAATATCTACCTTAAGGTCTCTGTCTCTATCTTTATTTCTTTCTTCTATGTAAACTTCCATGAACACACACATTATTTCCTATTTTATCACTCATCTCAGACGTCTAAGTGGAAAGAGCACAAATATGGCTGAGACATCAAGACGGTTTCCTGCTTCAATTGGTTCCAGATTTATCTTTCAGAATTTTCATTTTAATTACACTTTGGGACTTCCTTGGTGGTCCAGTGGTGAAGAATCTGCCTGCCAATGCAGGGGATATTGGTTTGATCCCTGATCCAGGAAGATTCCCATATGCCACAGAGCAATTAAGCCCCTGTGACAGAGCTGTTGAGCCTGTACTCTAGAACCCGGGAGCAGCAACTAGAGAAAGTCTGTACATGGCAGTGAAAACTCAGCACAGCCAAAAATAAACAAATTAAAAAAAAATTTTTTTTAGTATTTCTGTGAATGGGAAAATGATAATATATTTCATCTCAACTCAAATAACCAAACACTTTTCACAGATAGAAAAAAATATAACAATTGAATGATGCAATTTCACATAAAATGTAAAACAATGAAGAGTCCTCATATTTTCCAAAAGAGAAGGAGATGATTTGATAGTGGTGGAGGAGGGTGTGAGAGATTCACTCTTTGGAAGTTTTGCTCTTTCTTCTGCATGAAGTGCATCAGTTTTTAACTGTTAGGAGGCTCACAATTTAAAAATTAAATACATTTTAAGAAGAGAAGGAAAAAAGGGAAAAGTAATCACTAGTTTTTAAGTAAAATGTATACTAACCCTCCAAGTATTTTTGCTTGTGCTAATCAGTTATTGAACAATATTTCGCAAAATGTGTGCCTTCCAGTATTTTGTCTAAGAGCAAGGATTCTACACCCATTTCATTTGAATTTTGGGGCTTTTAATATTTTCATCACTTCAAAGGCATGTTAAGAAAATGTATCATACTCCAAATTTTAATACATTGGTGGTTTCATCGCTAAGTTGTGTCTGACTCTTGCAACCCCATAGACTGTAGCCTGCCAGGGTCCTCTGTCCATGGGATTCTCCAGGTAAGAATACTGGAGTGGGTTGCCATTCCCTTCTCCAGGGGATCTTCCTGACCCAGGAACTGAATGCAGGTTTCCTGCATTGCAGGCAGATTCTTTACCAACTGAGCTATGAGGGAAGCCATTTAATACATCAGTAGCTGGCAATACTTGTATTTGTATTGTCACATTAATTGTTTTTGGTGTAGCTTTAGCTAAAGGCTTTTTCTGGGACTTTTTAAATGTAAATGTATAAAACTACAAAGTTACAAAATTATAATTTTCTATATAATAGAAAAATTTTTATAAAAGAATTATAAAATTGGCAGGGATACATTTTTTAAAAATCTATTATTAACAGTTGCAACTTGTCTTTGCAAATCAAAATTTTCTTGATTAGCTTGTCACCAAATATAATAAAGAGATAAATCAGATGCCAAGGCTGTTATTTATAACCTCTAATTTCAAATCTATATATCATCAAATGGTTTAATTTTATCCAGAATGAAATACAAATTTATTCTATAATTTTTATGTTAGTTGCTGCTAAGTCACTTCAGTCGCGCAGACAATGCATGAAAGTGGAAAGTGAAAATTGAAAGTGAAGTCGTTCAGTCGTATCTGACTCTTAGCGACCCCATGGACTGCAGCCTACCAGGCTCCTCCATCCATGGGATTTTCCAGGCAACAGTACTGGAGTGGGGTGCCATTGCCCACCTATACTACATGTGTGTGTTTGGCCTAGCTTTTGTTTTCAGTGTTTGGATATCTGAATATTTTTATTTTTCAGACAGGAATATCTAAAAAACTATATCTGTTATTTAATGGTACTTACAAGGTTATAATGAAGATACTGTGTCCATTAAATTGGTATTCAAATACAAATGGAAAAATTATAATGGTATAATGGTGACTTTTTTCTGTATTTTCTCTGAAGAATATATAACTCAATACCTGTCTATTTTGCACATTATGCCAATCAAAAGTTGACATGTACTCACTTCAGAGTCTTGAGGAAAACCGTGTTAAATTTGGGTGACAAGAAATTCAAATCCTTTGCTACAAATTCAGAAAAAATGTTTATTTGAAAATAATGTATTGACTAAATTCAATATTACCAATCCTAACAAAAGGAAGTAAACGTATTGGCTGAAATCCCAGGCAGATAACATAATGAGTGAAGTGATCCTCTACAAGTGTGAATGAAGGAATCAGGGCAATGCCCTGAGTCCATGTCCTACCTAAAAAAGTTAACAGCTATTTAGCTTTGACCAATCATTACTATATGTGAGTGTGGGACTAGAGGTACCAGATTATGTGATTCTTTTCAAGAAGATACTGAGAAACACATTTGTTAAAAACATGAAAGCTATTTGCAAATGTTGCCCCCCACCCCCAATAACTCAGTGCTGGCAAAATAAAAGGAGGCAGTTAGTCTGTGACCTCTAACTATGTAAATCAAGCTCAATTATTTCAAATAATTTTCATTTTGTATGAATTACAGGGACAAATATGAGACTGCATTATGAAAGAATAGATTCACTATTTAAAACTAAAGAATTCAGCTTATATAAAATATATAAATTCACTTAAGCATTTACATATTTTTGAAAATATATATTTCAGTACATTTTATTCTTCCATTAACCACTAAAAATATGTTAAAAACCAAAAGTAAATATTCCCCCCAAAGTAATAACTTTAAACTTAATTCAACTAGCCCTTTAGAAAAGAATTAAAGAAGACATTTCCTTGAGTCTTTAACCATATTTCATAGTATTTTCAAATTAACATTAGAAAGAACTATAAGAATTCTTGAAAATGATTTAATACAGTCCTTTACATTATGCATGAGTAAGGTCCAGAAAGGAGAATTGTTTGTCCAATATCACAAAAATAGCTAACCACAAAATTGATAATCCAAATAGCATGAAGGTGAGAAGTAACATCCGCTGGATCATCGAAAAAGCAAGCGAGTTCCAGAAAAACATCTATTTCTGCTTTATTGACCATGCCAAAGCCTTTGATTGTGTGGATCACAATAAACTGTGGAAAATTCTGAAAGAGATGGGAATACCAGACCACCTGACCTGCCTCTTGAGAAATTTGTATGCAGGTCAGGAAGCAACAGTTAGAACTGGACATGGAACAACAGACTGGTTCCAAATAGGAAAAGGAGTACGTCAAGGCTGTATATTGTCACCCTGCTAATTGAATTTCTATGCAGAATACATCATGAGAAATGTTGGGCTGGAAGAAGCACAAGCTGGAATCAAGATTGCTGGGAGAAATATCAATAACCTCAGATATGCAGATGACACCACCCTTATGGCAGAAAGTGAAGAGGAACTAAAAAGCTTCTTGATGAAGGTGAAAGAGGAGAGTGAAAAAGTTGGCTTAAAATTCAACATTCAGAAAACGAAGATCATGGCATCTGGTCCCATCACTTCATGGGAAATAGATGGGGAAACAGTGGAAATAGTGTCAGACTTTATTTTGGGGGGCTCCAAAATCACTGCAGATGGTGACTATGGCCATGAAATTAAAAGATGCTTACTCCTTGGAAGAAAAGTTATGACCAACCTAGATAGCATATTGAAAAGCAGAGACATTACTTTGCCAACAAAGGTCCGTCTAGTCAAGGCTATAATTTTTCCAGTGGTCATGTATGGATGTAAGAGTTGGACTGTGAAGAAGGCTGAGCGCCGAAGAATTGATGCTTTTGAACTGTGGTGTTGGAGAAGACTCTTGAGAGTCCCTTGGACTGCAAGGAGATCCAACCAGTCCATTCTAAAGGAGATCAGCCCTGGGGTGTTCATTGGAAGGAATGATGCTAAAGCTGAAACTCCAGTACTTCGGCCACCTCATGCGAAGAGCTGCCTCATTGGAAAAGACTCTGATGCTGGGAGGGATTAGGGGCAGGAGAAGGGGACGACAGAGGATGAGATGGCTGGATGGCATCACTGACTCGATGGACGTGAGTCTGAGTGAACTCCAGGAGTTGGTGATGGACAGGGAGGCCTGGTGTGCTGCAATTCATGGGGTCGCAAAGAGTCAGACACGACTGAGTGACTGAACTGAACTGAACTGAAGAAGTAACATTTAATATTTCAAATTGAGATTATGAAATGAATTATAAGGTAGTATGTAAGAAAATATAGCATATGTAGAAAATATATGAAATGTACAACTGATATGAGTAAATTCTACTAAGAGATTTAAAGAACTTTACTCTTACTTTTAATATACATTCATTTATATTTTTATGGTTGAGAAATCAGTTTTCATTTAATTTAGAGTGAAAGAATTCTGGATGGGTATCATTTGTGAGTATCTGGGGGATTTTCAAAGAGGCTTGTGCCAGTGGACAGAGTTGGTGTCCTGAGCCTTACTAGTAATTAAACTTACTATCTGTCATTCATCACTGCTCTGCAAATAAGCTGAGAAATCAGAGATATCTCATTGACAGAAAAATAGGAATTTAGTGGGCAGTTCAAGAGAAAAAGGATTTTAGGACGTGTAAAAGTTGAAAACTCTGCTTCTGACTGTCAGAAGAGCTGACAAGATTCAGACAGGTTCCAGCAGGGAATGATGGCATTTTCTATCAGAACCACAGAACTGCTTGAGAGACCAGGACTGGATATTAATGTAGCCAGTATGAATTTTCTTCACATACTAAGCAGCATTTTTTATTTGTTCTAAAAACAAACCAAATCTCCATCACCAAGTCGTAAATTATTTTATTTGTTGTATTGAATAAATGGGGTTACTACCTTCCCCAGAAACATCTGAAGATCTGGAAGAGGTGTAGTCGGTTTCTGTCCAGAAATGGAAGGATGGGGGAAGGTGGTCTTTATGCCAGTTATTACCTGCTTATGTTCCATGAAGTCTTCCTAGGTGGTGCTAGTGGTAAAGAACCTGCCTACAAATGCAGCAGACATAAGAGATGCAGATTTGATCCCTGGGTTGGGAAGATCCCCTGGAAGAGGGCATGGCAACCCATTCCAGTATTCTTGTCCAGAGAATCCCATGGATAGAGGAGCCTGGTGGGCTACAGTCCATAGGTTCGAAAAGGAAGAGTTGGACATGACTGAAGCGACTTAGCATGCACATACACATGCTCCATGACGCCATTATTGCAGTTCATCCTCTCCTTCTGTGTAGGGCACTGATTCACTGACAAGCTCAAGAATCTTGCCTGGGTAATGCCACTCACTGGGTGCAGGCTTGGCCTCAAAGAGCTGTAACACTGCGTTCTAGCCTGCATGCTGAATGGTTCATTTTTCACAACATCACTCAGCCATTCCCCATTAAGGTTAGCTGCATGCAAGTGGACTTTGACATTTTATAATTCTGTCTCTCAGGTAGAATCACTTTCCTCTTGTCAATCCTCAGGACTGACATGTCTCTCTTTCTTCTGGATGAGCCACTCATGCCTCAGAAAATCTTGGGTGGAATTTTTCCTCCAGACAATAGCTCAATAACTCCTAATGCACAAATTCAGGTAAAGGAACTAAGTTTCACTTGAAGTAGAACTAACTTCATAGCCAGTCAGTAAAAATGATTCAGCAAAGGGTAAGCCAAATAGGTGACATATAAAGACATGATGGGTCAGGGGTGGGGTGGGGTAGACGGTTGTATTAATAAAATATGCAATTGAAATCCTTGGGATTAGTTAGGGGATTATTGGTCCATGTCTTAACTCAAGTGGTTGGTTAAAGCATAAACGTTATAGCTTGGAACTGGAGTTGAAAAACTGAAAATAAACCTGTAAATGAAACTGAGAAGTGTATTACCTAGCTGTGGAGATATCCTAAATCTATCTGCAGCTTATAATACCTGGATAAACATTCCACCTTGGAATATTTGAAATAAGAAAAAGAGAAGCAAGACTTGGTATTCCATAACTATATACTAATTAAAAAAATTTATGGAACGTTTCCGTAAGTTTCAGGGAATGGATTAAACTTTTATTTTATTCTATGTTTCCTGTTTTTTTTTTTTCCCTTAGTTTCCAAATAAGCTATCCAATTTTTCCTCAGTTTCACAGGCAAAATATTTTGTTTGACCAATGCCAAGCCATAAAAGAAATCTGAGTGTTCCTGAAGCTTAGCATGGTGAGAGTTCCATTCATCTTAGCCTTATAAGAAGAGTTAGTGGAACAAAGGAGTGAAAATGAATAATGAGAGAATTTAGAACAGTTGAAATATTTACCCCTTAGCATCACAGGTGGAGAAGGCAATGGCACCCCACTCCAGTACTCTTGCCTGGAAGATCCCATGGACAGAGGAGCCTGGTAGGCTTCAGGCTCCCTAAGAGTCGGACACGACTGAGCGACTTCACTTTCACTTTTCACTTTCATGCATTGGAGAAGGAAGTGGCAACCCACTCCAGTGTTCTTGCCTGGAGAATCCCAGGGATGGGGGAGCCTGGTGGGCTGCCGTATGTGGGGTCGCACAGAGTCGGACACAACTGAAGTGAGTTAGCAGCAGCAGCAGCAGCAACACAGGTTGTTTTGTCATAGGGGTAGTAGGATTTCTGGAGAAAGGAGGATATAGAGAGTATATAAAATTATATATCCTAATATTAGTGTGTGAATACCCAGGAATTTTGGAGGCTCTGTAACATATTATCATATTAATATCATATTATATTATATTAATTATCAGATTATACATATCATATTAACATATCATTCCAGTATTCTTGCCTGAGAAATCTCACGGATAGAGGTTCATGGGGTTGCAAAGAGTTGGACAAAACTTAGCAAATAACAACAACGAAATATTTAGGTCACTGGGAAGTTATAATTATAACCCTCTGGCTTCTGATAGCCTTCCATGATACATGACAAGCATAATTAACATTGTGCTAGAACACTGGATTTCCACACACAAAAAAGAATGAAGTTGGAATCCTATCTCACACCAAGTACAAAATTAACTCAAAAGGGATCAATGGCCTAAATGTAAGAGCTAAAATCATAAAACTTCTAAAAGAAAACATAGGAGTAAATCTGCACAACTTTAAATGTTGCAATGAACTTTCAGAAATGACACCTAAAGAAGAAACAAGAAAAATAGATAAGTTGGAATTCATCAAATTAAAATCTTTTTGTGTCAAAGGACAGTATCAAAAGATGAAGACAAGTTATAAAGTGGGAGAAAATATTTGGTAATCATGTATCTGATAAAGGACTTGTATCCAGAATATATAAAGAGCATCTAATACTCAACAATAAAAAGATAGCCAAATTTAAAAATGGGCAAAGAACTTGAACATACACTTTTTTCAAAGATTATAGAATCTACAACCAGTGTTGAATATATAATTTCTGAAAGGAACTATAATAAATTTTTCCTACATAACATTTTTGATAGGAATTAAAGCTAAATAGAAGGGTACTGTATGTAGTGTGTGTGTGTATGTGGTGTATGGGTGTGTATTCTTTCTTCTATCATTGCAGAATACCCAGACAAATACAATAAACATGTTCTCATCAAAAATATAGGCTATATACTTTATGTTAAATGATAATATATTTATTATATTTTAGTATAATCTTTTTGAGATTCATCTGCATTGTAGCATATAAAAATACTTCAATTCTTTTCGTGGTTAAATAATATTCCATTGTATGATTATACCATATTTTTTATTCCTTCATCAATTGATGGAGATCTGAGTTGCTTCCAGTGTTTGGCTACTATGAATAATTCTGCAATTAGCATGTAGAAGTATTTCTTTTTTTTTTTTTAATCGAGGGGGAAAATCAGAAGGGGAAGAAAGGCCCAGAGTCCGCCCCCCACTGCGGCCTGCGCCCTACGTCACCACGGCCGGCGTAGTCCAGAAGTATTTCTTTGAACTTATGGTTACCAAGGGGGAGGGATAAATTTGGAGTTTGGGATTGACATATACACATTATAGTTAACTAATAAGGACCTACTATAAAATGAGGGGAACAGTACTCATACTTTGAAATGACCTCTATGGGAAAATAATCTAAAAACAGTGGATATATGCATATGTATAACTGATTCCCTTTTCTGTATGCCTGAAAGTAGCACAATATTGTAAATAAACTATTGTTTTTATTGCTATGTTTGACTCTTTGCAACCCCACGGACTGTAGCATGTCAGGCTCCTCTGTTGTCCACTATCTCCTGGAGTTTGCTCAAATTCATGTCCATTGAGTTAGTGATGCTATCTAATCATCTCATCCTCTTCTGCCCCCTTCTCCTGTTGCCTTCAGTCTTTCCAGCATCAGGGTCTTCTCCAAGTCAGCTCTTTGCATCACATGGCCAAAGTATTGGAGTTTCAGTTGTAGCAACAGTCCTTCCAAAGAATAATCAGTGTTGATTTCCTTAGGGATTCACTGATTTGATCAATTTGTAGTCCAAGGGGCCCTCATCAGTCTTCTCCAGCACCACAATTCAAAAGCATCAGTTCTTTGGCTCTCTGCCTTCTTTATGGACCAACTTTTGCTTCTGTACACGACTACTGAAAAAACCATAGCTTTGACTATACGGATCTTTGTCGGTATGATGTCTTTGCTTTTTAATACTCCGTCTAGGTTTGTCATAGCTTTCTTTCCAAGGAGCAAGCATCTTCTAATTTCATGGCTCGAGTCATGATCTGCACTGGTTTTGGAGCCCAAGAAAATAAAATCTGTCCCTGCTTCCATTTTTCCCCCCTCCTATTTGCCATGAAGTGATGGGACTAGTTGCCATGATCATTGTTTTTTGATTGTTGATTTTTAAGCCAGCTTTTTCAGCCTCTTCCTTAACCTTCATCAAGAGGTTCTTTAGTTCCTCTTTGCTTTCTGCTATTAGAGTGGTATCATCTGCATATTTGAGGTTGTTGATATTTCTCCCAGCAATCTTGATTCCACCTTGTGATTCATCCTACCCAGCATTTCACATAATGTACTCTGCATATAAGATAAATACACAGGGTGACAATATACAGCCTTAATGTATTCCTTTGCCAATTTTGAACCAAATTCCTTGTTCCAGGCCTGGTTTTAACAGTTGCTTTTTGACCCACATATAAGGTTTCTCAGGAGACAAGTAAGGTGGTCTGGTACTACAATCTCTTTAAGAATTTTCTCCAGTTTATTGTTATCCACACAGTCAAAAGGCATAATTAGATGCTTTTTGGGGGGACCTGGGTATGATCCCTGGGTTGGGTAGATCCCCTGGAGAAGGGAATGGCAACCCACTCCAGTACTCTTGCCTGGAGAAGCCCATGGACAGAGGAGCCTGTTAGGCCACAGTCCATGGTATCGCAAAGAGTCGGACACGACTGAGTGACTTCACTTTCTTTTTCTTTCACTTTCTTTTGGAACTCCCTGGCTTTCTCCATGATCCAAAAAATGTTGGCAATTTGATCTCTGGTTTCTCTGCCTCTTCTTGAAACACAGCTGGTACATCTAGAAGTTCTTGGTTCACATACTGCTGAAGCTTAGCTTGAAGGATATTAAGCATAACCTTGCTCACATGTGAAATGAGCACAGCTGTATCTTGGTTTGATCATTTTGGCATTGCCTTTCCTTGGGATTTGGAGAAGGAAATGGCAAACCACTCCAGTATTCTTGCCTGGAGAATCCCATGGACAGAGGAGCTTGGTGGGCTACAGTCCAAGGGTCTCAAAGAGTTGGACGTGACTGAGCGACTTCACTTTCACTTCCTTGGGATTAGAATGAAAACTGACTTTTTCAGTCCTATAGCCACTGCTGAGTTTTCCAAATTCGTTGACATACTGAATGAAGCACTTTAACAGCATTATCTTACAGGATTTGAAATAGCTCAGTTGGAATTCCATCATCTCCACTAGCTTTGTTCATAGTGATGCTTCCTAAGGCCGACTTGACTTCACACTCAGGATGTCTGGCTGTAGGTGAGTGATCACACCATTGTGGTTATCTGAGTCATTAAAATCTTTTTGTATAGTTCTGTGTATTCTTGCCACCTCTTCTTAATATCTACTGCTTCTGTTAGGTTCATACTGCTTCTGTCCTTTATCATGCCCACCCTTGCATGAAATATTCTCTTGGTATCTCCAATTTTCTTAAAAGATCTCTAATCTTTTCTATTCTATTGTTTTCCTCTATTTTTTGTCTTGTTCACATAAGACAGTCTCCTTTTTATTCTCTGGAATTCTGCATTCAGTTGGATATATCTTTCCCTCTCTCCATTGTCTTTTACTTCTCTTATTTCACCTATTTATAAAACCTCCTCAGACAACCACTTGCTTTTTTGCATTTCTTTTTCTTTGGTATGGTTTTGGTCCCTGCCTCCTATACAATGTTATGGTCCTCCATCCATAGTTCTTCTGGCACTCAGTCTATCAGATCTAATCCTTTGAATCTATCACCACTACTATATAATCATAAGAGATTTGATTTAGGTCATACCTGAGTGGCCTAGTGGTTTCCCTTACTTTCTTCACTTTAAGCCTGGATTTTGCAATACAGAGCTCATGATCTGAGCCACAGTCAGCTTCATGTCTTGTTTTTTACTGATGGTACAGAGCTTTTCCATCTTTGACTACAAATAACATAATCAATCTGATTTCAGTATTGACCATCTGGTGATGTCCATGCACATTGGGTCCACGCTGTCTCTTGGGTTGTTGGAAGAGGATATTTATTATGACTAGCACTTTCTGTTGACAAAACTCTGTTAGCCTTAGTCCTGCGTCACTTTGTACTCCAAGACCAAATTTGCATGTTACTCCAAGTATCTCTTGACTTCCTAATTTTTCATTCCAATCCCCTATGATGAAAAGGATGTATTTTTTGGTATTAGTTCTAGAAGGTGTTATAAGTCTTCACAGAACTGGTCAACTTCAGCTTCTTCAGCATTAGTGCTTGGGGGCATATACTTGGATTACTATGATTTTGAATGATTTGCCTTGGAAACAAACTGAGATCATTCTGCCGTTTCTGAGATTGAACTGAATACTGCATTTTGGTGGAGAAGGAAATGGCAACCCACTCCAGTATTCTTGCCTGGAGAATTCCATGGACAGAGGAGCCTGGCAGGCTATGGTCGTTGGGGTTGCAAAGAAAGACTCAAACACGACTGAGCAACTATTACACACACTGCATTTTGATACTACTAGAGAATTCCAGAAAAAATCTGGTTCTGCTTCATTAATACCACTAAAGCCTTTGACTGTGTAGATCTTAACAAACTGTGAAAAATTCTTAGAGATGGGAATACCCAACCACTTTACCTGCCTCCTGCAAAACCTGTATTCAGGTCAAGAAGCAACAGTTAGAACCAGGTATGGAACAATGTATTGGTTCAAAATTGGGAAAAGAGTACATCAAGGCTGTATATTGTCATCCTGCTTATTTAACATACATGCAGAGTACATCATGTGACATGTTGGGCTGGATGGAGCACAAGCTGGAATCAAGATTTCTGGGAGAAATATCAATAACCTCAGATATGCAGATGACACCACCCTTACGGTAAAAAGCAAAGAGGAACTAAAGAGACTCTTGATGAAAGTGAAAGAGGAGAGGGAAAAAGCTGGCTTAAAAATCAATATTCAAAAAATGAAGATCATGGCATCCTGTCCATCAGTTCATGGCAAATAGATGGGTAAACAATGGAAACAGTGACAGATTTTATTTTCTTGTGCTCCAAAATAATTGTAGATGGTGATTGCCGCTGTGAAGTCAAAAGATGCATTCTCCTTGGAAGAAAAGCAACAACAAACCTAGACAGTGTATTAAATAACAGAGACATTACTTTGCTTACAAAGGTCTGTATAGTCAAAGCTATGGTTTTTCCAGTAGTCATGTGTGGATGTGACATTTGGACAATAAAAAAGGCTGAGCGCTGAAGTACTGATGCCTTTGAACTGTGGTTCTGGAGAGTCCCTTGGACAGAAAGGAGATCAAACCAGTGAATCCAAAGGAAATCAACCCTGATTATTTATTGGAAAGACTGATGCTGAAGCTGAAGCTCCAACACTTTGGCCACCTGATGCAAAGAGCTGACTCAGAGGAAAGACCCTGATGCTGGGAAAGATTGAAGGCAAGACAAGAAGGGGACGATAGAGGATAAGATGTTTGGATGGCATCACTGACTCAATGGACATGAGTCTGAGCATACTCTGGGACATGGTGAAGGATAGGGAAGCCTGGGGTGCTGAAGTCCATGGATTCGCATTGAGTCGGACATGACTGAGCAACTGAAGCATGAATGACTGAGCAGCTGAATGACTGCATTTTGGACACTTTTGTTGACTATGAGGTCTACTCCATTTCTTCTAAGGGATTTTTGCCCACAGTAGCAGATATAATGGTCGGAAGATGAGCACCCCCTAGGTCAGTACATGTCCGATATGCTACTGAGGTTGAGTGGAGAGCAATTAATATTATAATAGCTCTATTAAGAAACTGGCTGGGCCAAAGCAGAAATGATGCTTAGCTGTGGGGATGTGTCTGTTAGAGAAAGTAAGTCTGAGGTTCAAAGAGCAATATTGCAAATGGACCTGGAATGTTAGGTCCATTAATCAAGGTACATTGGACGTGATCAAGCAGGAGATGGCAAGATTGAACATCAACATCTTAGGAATCAGTGAACTGAATTGTATGGGAATCAGCAGATTTAATTCAGATGATCATTATATCTAATACTGTGGGCAAAAATCCCTTAAAGGAAATAAACTATACTCCAATAAAAATTGAAAAAAATAAAAATATTTGTTTGAAAGCTATTTCCAGTTCTTTTGCATTAGAATATGACCTGTGGGTGAAATTCCTAGGTTATATAGACATTCTATGTTTATCTTTTTGAGAAACACCATAAACACAGTGGCTAAAGTTCATAGGGTGGCACACTGCCAAATGATAAGAGGTCCATAGAGATAACACTTTGGAAATCTGAAACAGCCCCCATGGGTCTTCTGTTATGGTGCCAGCTAGGTGACAATACCTTATGCAACTGAGACAGTGTCCCCCAGGATGTATGTGGTCAATGCCTTAAATTAGCCTCAAACATGTGGTGCTGTTTCTTCCATCACCAGGATTTACAGATCCTTACACTGAAATCTGGGCTTCCCTGGTAGCTCAGCTGGTAAAGAAGCCTCCTGCAATGCAGGAGATGCTGGTTCAATTGCTGGTTGGGAAGATCCCCTGGAGAAGGAATAGGCTATCCACTCCAGTATTTTTGGACTTCCCCAGTGGCTCAGATGATAAAAAATCCATCTGCAATGTGGGAGACCTGGGTTCAATCCCTGGGTTGAGCAGATCCCCTAGAGGAAGGCATGCAACCCACTCCAGCACTCTTGCCTGGAGAATCACCTTGGACAGAGGAGCCTAATGGGCTGCAGTCCATGGGGTTGCAAAGAGTTGGACACGACTGAGTGACTAAGTACAGCACACATGCAAATCCAAGAGATAGGAATGAGAGTAGTTCCTCTCACATTGCCTCAAGTGATCTTGAGTAGCAAAATGTTTCTTTCCCATTCCCTTGACTTTAGGGTATGTTGGTCTGCTGCTGCTGTTGCTGCTAAGTCACATCAGTTGTGTCCGACTCTGTGCAACCCCATGGATGGCAGCCCACCAGGCTCCCCCATCCCTGGGATTCTCCAGGCAAGAATACTGGAGTGGGTTGCCATTTCCTTCTCCAGTGTATGAAAGTGAAAAGTGAAAGTGAAGTCGCTCAGTCGTGTCTGACTCTTCGAGACCCCATGGACTGTAGCCTACCAGGCTCCTCCATCCATGGGATTTCCCAGGCAAGAGTACTGGAGTGGGTTGCCATTGCCTTCTCCGTATGTTTGCCGAGAGGTTTTAATTTCGAAACAAGGAATGCATCCATCAGGGGACACAATAAAGATTCCATTGAACTGGGAGTGGCTGCCATTTGGCCACTTTGGGCTCTTCAAGCCTCTGAAGCAACAGAAAAAAGAAAGGAGTTACTATGCTGGCTGCAGTGATCAATCCTGGTGATCAAGGAAAATATGCTCCTATTGCACAATGAGGGTAAAGAGGATTCAGTCTAAAATAAACAGGAGACCCCCTAGGGTATCTCTTTTTATTCCTATGTATTTTGACTAAAAGTCAGGGGGAAATCTATGACAACTCCATTCAAGTAGGATTTCTAATAGCCCAGATCCTTTAGGAATTAAGGTTTAGGTCATCTCACCACAACCAGCTGAGGAGCTTGGTGAGGGCAAAGGGAATATGGAAAGGGCAGTGGAAGAAGGAAATGAAAGAAAGTAGTGGAACAAATATCATCCATGATGATGTGACCATTTGCAGAAAAGAACACAATAATTATTATGAGTATTACTTTCAAGTGAACATTTGTATATGTAATAAATATTTTTGTTTTATTACCTTTGTCCACCTCTTATGTAACATGTTAATAACAATTAACTTTATATGTTAGCATTTATATAGTTTTCTGGGGCTGAGGGGTGAAGAGAGGAGAATGGGGAGTTACTGTTCAATGGTTACAGAATTTCAGTTTGATCAGATAAAAAAGTTCCAAATATGGACAGTGGTGAGGGTTGCACAACAATGCAAAGGTACACAGTGACACTGAACTATGCATCTGAAATGATTAAAATGGTACATTTTTGTTATGCATATTTGAGAACAAACATTAATATTGTGAACCAATTTTAAAAATGAACAAAAAATCATCTGTAGAGTATCACAGGAGAAATGTGAACATCACCCAAAGATTCTGTACCTTTGCCTAGGTAAAGGATTAACACTTTTAACATTTTTTACTTTTTATGTGGGATGGTTCATCCTGTTGTTATTAAGTTCTTTATGTTAGAAGTATTATTTTGCTATTGTCTTTATTTGGTGATTAAATATGGTTTAAAGAGATGTTTATGGGTTCCATGTTGACAAAGAGTGGGCTGTGATGGCTTTGCGATATGACATCAGTCAGTTATGTCTCTAGTTCTCCAGTACTCTTGCCTGGAGGATCCCGTGGATGGAGGAGCCTGATGGGCTGCAGTCCGTGGGGTCGCAAAGAGTCAGACATGACTGAGCGACTTCACTTTCACTTTTCACTTTCATGCATTGGAGAAGGAAATGGCAACCCACTCCAGTGTTCTTGCCTGGAGAATCCCAGGGATGGGGGAGCCTGGTGGGCTGCCATCTATGGGGTCGCACAGAGTCGGACACAACTGAAGCGACTTAGCTGCAGCAGAGTGGTCTACAAGGAATATACTCTTGTGAGAGTTGGAGGACAAAAGGGAGCCAGCAGACATTTTGTAGCAAACATACAACCTCTCCTGCTTATTTAAACAAACAGTCAGGTTCTGCTGTCATGGAATTTTGAAATGCAATTAAAAAGTTTCCATTTTAAGTTAATCAAAAGGGAGATTATCCTGGGTGGGCCTCACTTAATCAGGTGGCAGTCATCAAAGCAATTAGGTCTCTGAAAATCTGAGACTCCAAGCACAGTTAGGCCTGAAATTGTTCTATCTTCCCCCTGTATCTTTCCTTCCTGACTGCCCATCTGTGGGTTTGGGTTTGCTTAGCCAGAGCCAATTCCCTTACTGTCACTATATATCTGTTCTGCTGTGCTCAGATGCTCAGTTGTGTCCAATATGTGTGTGCATGTGTATATACCCATGTGTGTGTGTGTGTGTGTGTGTGTGTGTAAACTTAAAATATATCCTACTGGTCTGCTGCTCTGACGGAAACCCGACTGATACAAATTAAAAGAGATTTGAGAGCCATGAACCAATAGCAATGTATTAATTTGGGTTAGGTTTGAACAAGATATTAAAACCTTTTTAAGACTATTAAGGAAATTTAGACACAGACCAGATATTTGACAATATTAAGAATTTTGTGTCAATTATTTTCAATGTAATGATGATATTACAGATATATTTAAAAGCCTATATATACTATTTGCCAAATAAAAATGGTATGAAATGTAGAGTTTGCTTCACATTCCCAAAAGTGAAGTTATAAATGAAACAATATTGGTCACTAATTTATAGTTTTGAAGGTAAATGATAGTGTATGGGATACATTATATTTTACCTCCTTTTGTATACATTTCAAATTCTCCATAGTAAGAAGGTAAAATGAAAAAATTAAAATCTCACAAATACTTAACCTTGAGAAGGAAAGGCTAAGTAAAAGGCAAATTTTGCATTTACTAATTTTTATACCCAACTACAGACATTAGTATTAGATATTACAGAACTGTAATATCTAGCCTCTTCTTGTCTCCCTTTTTCAATCACATGTACACACACACACTCACTCACTCACTCACATACCTTCTTTCTATACCATAGGCACATAAACATCCATATATAAAACTTAGGTTTTAATAAGTAAGCTCTGTATACTCTTAGTTATATGAAATGACACAGGGATAAAAGAATTTAGAATTACATGATGTCAATTAAACACCTCTGACCTACCACAGAAATGCTTACATAGTGAAACCAACAGATTAAATACCAAGGCAGAATCTCTGGATGAGTATGGTAATATAATTTTTTAGCATATATGTATGTTTAAATTTTTGTACTTATAAGCACAAGTAACACTGTTATAAGACAAACAGAACTTTTAATTATTTGACATTTAACAAACAGTGGTAATAGCTGGTAGAAAGAAGGCTTTCCAGAAACACTGGAAGTATATCTGGAAGTCAAGGATTATGGCTTATTTGAGCAACAAGAAGTAAACAGAGAGGGAATATGAACAGTCTATAATGTAAGCAATTCCCTGATGCTATCTGTGGGTCCAGTGATTTATCATTTGAAGTTGTATTTTATTATATTTATGATCACATTTATTATTTCTTCAACTCACTTCATCTTACTACATACAGTACTGTCTAATGAAGGAATAATCCTATCAAACTGATAGTTTCCATGTTCAAATGTGAAAAGATACATTTTAAAATTCTACTCCTTTCTACGTCTGTTCTTAATCTTTGGTCTTAGCTCTAGCTAATAGAAGTATAAGGCTTCCTAGGTGGCTCAGTGATAAGGAATCTGCTTGCAATGCAGGAGACACAAGAGATGCAGGTTCGACTGGGTTGTGAAGATCCCCTGGACAAATAAATAGCAACCCACTACTGTATTCTTGCCTGGGAAATGCCATGGACAAAGGAACCTGGTGGACTACAATCCATGGGGTTTGCAGAGTCGGACATGATTTAGTGACTGAGCACACTCACAAAAATAAAAACATAGATAAATAAAACATCATGGAGGGGAGAGGATGTGAGAATTGATAATTTATTATACAATGTAAAATAATGATTGAACTATGATAAACATTTCTATTATTACACACGGGGAAGTTGCCATTTAAAGAAATTTGGTGAAGAAAAAAGATTTTATGCTTTTTAATTGGCAGGGTTAAAAAAAGGAGAAGCTCTTGAGTATTATTAGGGGGACTATGTAATTTATTGTCCCAAACTGGGAAAACTCTGAGAGTAATTGATAATTGCTCTAGGACATCTAGCACAAGCCAAGAACATCTTGGTCAAATGAAGACTCAGAATCACTCTAGGCATTATCAGAATAGAGTATGCATAGTTGAAGTTATTTTATGGAAGCAACAGTGATTTAATAAGTGATTTAAATTAATTGGTAAAACATATTAATACTACTCAACTCTTGCTTCTCTAGTTTACTTTTATAGTTCTTTTTCTTTTTTTTTTTTTACTCTATCTTAACAACTTTATCATTTACTTTTTCCACCCTAGTATTTTTTCACATCCAAATGACTTAAAATATGGAAATACACAATTTGAATTATGCTTTCAAGAAAATATTTTCAACTATAGATTATAGTGAATTATTATTTTAAAAGTGCAAAAATATTGGGAATAAATATATTAAATATATTCTTTACAATATCAAAATTCTTTTCCTTGGTAAATTGTTTTGCTTTGCACTTAAAATACATCTCCAAAACATGTATTAACTGATTTTTAAAGTGCATCTGAAGGCATACAATACGTACTTTGATTCTGATAATTTTCTTTGTATGATTCTATGAATGATAGCAAACATACTGACAGAAATTTGTTTTGAAGACTTACAGAGCACCTTCTAATTCGTCTATTTTATAGATGATGAAAATGAAACTCAGAGCAGGGAAAGGATGACTGCAGGTAACAAAGTTACCTAGGAAAGATTGAAAACAAAAGAAGAAGGGATGGCAGAGGTGGGACGGTTAGATAACATCACCCACTCAGTGGAGATGAACTTGAGCAAATTCTAGGAGATAGTGGAGGACAGTGGAGCCTGGTGTACTGCAGTCCATGGGGTCAAAAAGTTGGACATGACTTAGTGACTGACCAACAACAAAGCTGAACAAGCTAACAAAGTTAAGTATAAGAGTCAGAAACAGATCATTAGTTCAAGATTCTTTTTGTTTGTTTTTAACTTTTTACCTTGAAATAAGTTCAGTCTTAAAGAAGAGTTGCAAAAATAGAAGGTCCCCAATACTTTCCCCAGTTTCCCCTAAGGTTAACTTTTTACACAGCCTAGTTATCACAAGGCTCTTTTTATTGCACTGTAGAAAGGGTTAGTTATTTACTGTCTATATATGTATTTCATAAAATATTCAGTGCTAAAGAGTTTAGGATTTTCGTATAATTATAATGAACATATCTCAATACCTATTAGGATGACACATTTGCAACTGGGAATATAAAAGTTTGGGGACTTTTGGAATAATGCTAATAACATTTATATCTCTGTATAAATTAGTGTGAGCTTTTATAGACTGTTTCATAAACGTATCACCAACAGTAGATTTGTATTATTAACTGTGTAAACATAAAGGCTGTTTGAATCTATAAGATGAAAAATTCCAATAAATTACTTTCTAAGATGTGCAATGGAGAAGGCAATGGCACCCCACTCCAGTACTCTTGCCTGGAAAATCCCATGGACGGAGGAGCCTGGTAGGCTGCAGTCCATGGGGTCGCTAAGAGTCGGGCATGACTGAGAGACTTCACTTTCACTTTTCACTTTCATGCACTGGAGAAGGAAATGGCAACCCTCTCCAGTATTCTTGGCCTGGAGAATCCCAGGCACTGGGAGCCTGATGGGCTGCCGTCTATGGGGTCACACAGTTGGACACGACTGAAGCGACTTAGCAGCAGCAGCAGCAAGATATGCAATCTTGGAAAAATACTTCTTCAATGTTAGTTTATAGAACTTCTATAAACATATAACTTAACTTCTCTCTCTCTCTCTATCTATATATATATATAACTATAGGCTATATATATATATAACTTCTATAAACTTAAATCCCTGTGATGTGGGATTAGGTGATACACTCTTTTGGCAGATATTTGCTCCTATTTTCTTTGTGCTGGATTGACAGAAAAAATAATCAAAACAGGTACACTAAGTCTCTCTAAAAAATTAAAAATGTATTTTTTAAAAACAAAATCAGTTGGGCTATTGACAATCTCTGCTTGGTTACAATATTTGGATTGTGAAAACTGTAAAACTTTTAGTACTTTAAGCTTTCCATATTTTTTCATACTTTCATATTTTTTGATCTTTCCCTCCAACAGTTTGCAAGAACAGGCTTCTTGTTTTCCTTTTTCCTAATTTCATTTTGATACTAGTAATAAACTGATACTGCCCTACCCATATCTCCTTGTCTATCATTCAGAGCACATTGGCCTGATTTTCCAAAATGGTGGGGGATATTCCACAGCATTTTCAGCCTATGTAAGGACAGAACAGCCTCCAGACTCCATAGAAAGTCCTCAAAACAAGATGCTGCTCTGGTAGTTGGAAGATTGGCAAGCATGCGTTGAATAAATGCACCCTGTAAATAGACCCTGACCAGTGACTGAAGAGAGTTGGTGCATATATACCTGTTTTTTCAGGCTTTCAGCGGGATAATTCTGAGGTTACCATTTCAATGATTTTTCAGGAAATCTCACTGAGATTGTTTGCTCACAGTGATAATTTGCTGGGGAATTCACACCCTTCATTGCCTCCCTTCCATTCCCTGTCTCACTTCCCCAGGATCCTACTGTTTCCTGAAATCACTTCCAAAATAAACTACTTGCACTTGAATCCTTAACTCAGGATCTGCTTTTAGTAGACCATAAACTCAGAAAATATTTTCCCAAAGCCTAGGCTGCAGAGAAATACTCAGTATTTATGTTCTTTAGTAACAGAACTGATTGTAGGAAAGACAGGAACATGGAGACAAAGAAATCGGCTTGGGTATACTTGTGGATATCAAGTATCTGTGATTTCTTTAAAAAGCCAATCATTATTACCGAAAATATATTATCTTTTGTTACTCAGACTGAAATTTAGGAAGGAAAAGGATACCCAATGAAAGTCAATAAAGATTGGGAATTTTGTTCTTCAGATTAATATCATTTTCTACCATAGTTTCTTATGTTCATAAGTCATCAAGTAGTTAACAATGAAAAGCACACAAATTCTATTGTGTCTTAAGATTTGAAAAACATTATTAAATTTGTGGTGCCAATTGCCTGGTTAATTAAAAAAATAAACTATTTCTTTTCAGAGAATTAAAAGGTCAAGTGCTTCTATTATATTTTTGGAAAATTCAAACAGTTTATTTGCAGCATAAGATGTATAGCATGCTGTATAATAATATAGCATGCTGTGCAGCAGCTTAATAATAAACTGGGAGTCACTTTACCTTTTTATTTCTTCAGTTTTATTAGCTGGGACAAAATGCAGAATACAACAGGTAAAATGTTTGTCTATCTGATCAGAAAGGTAGAGGTATATGCAGTAAGAAATGAAGTATGATATTTTTAAAAAGACAACAAAATATACTAAACTAGTGGATAGAGGCTTAATTAGAATGTACACTCTGATAACCTTCATTGATCAAATCAGCTCAGAGCTGACTGATCCTTAGATGTTTGACCAGGTCAGAGACTTAGGAGAGTGTTTAATTCCTGGCATAACATAGCTTGCTTACTATTTGATATCCTAAAGATCCTCTGGAGTAGGAAATGGCAACCCACTCCAGTATTCTTGCCTGGAAAATTCCATGGACAGAGGAGCCTGCCAGGTTACGGTTCATGGGGTCACAGAGTCGGACTGTAAGACATGACTGAGTATGCACATGTGTGCGCGTGTGCGCGCACACACACACATATCCATATTAAAAACCATATCTTCTGCTTCTGGGCCCCATGTAGTGATCAATAGTATTTAAATATTAAATCTAAAGATGAATAAGTGAAGGGGCAAATAAATACCATAAGAATACAGTGCCATGACTATTTCAGTAAGCTTATGTCTATAAGGCAATTTAACTTAAAAGGCTCATTTTGAATCTAACACACAGCAATGACAAATATTTTTCAAAGTATTTTAGAAATATTTTATTTATTTTTAGAAATTTGTCAACCCCAAGTTTTCCAGTTCTAAAACGTAAGTCTTCCCCCAATTTAAAACTACATTCTACTGAACACTTTGCCCAGACTTTAATGTAATATAGCTTTGAACTATCTTTGAATTATCTATGTCCCTCATCTTTTACTGTTTTGAAATAATCTAGTTGCAAATCCCTTTTCTACTTTTTAATTTATGAAAACTACATCTTTCAATATATGAAAAATGTCTTTGCATGTTTTTCACAGAATACTTTGTGTAATATCTGGCATCAGCCTTTTTTCTATCCTGACCACCACAAACTTATTCCAAACCACATTTTTTTTTTCTCATCACAGCTTCCCTTTTGTTAAAAAAAAAAGAATCCAATTCTGTGTGTAAATACTCTTTATTTTCGGTCATGAAGGCTATATTGTGGTTTCCTATAACATCATGCATCAGATGGAAATTCTGGACTTTGGTTCACAGAGCTTTATCAGAATGTACTAACTTACCTGCTTTCCCTTTCAGCTCTCAGCGCATCTTCTTCCCTGACTTAAGGCAAACGTATTTTTCATATTCCAGATGAACTTTTATTCTTGAACTAAACGTTATTCTCTTCCTCATTCAGCAGTGTCGTCTTTTATTACTTAAAAGTACCAGAAATCCCAACGCCTCCTAGATGCTCCTTCCAATAAAGGATGCTAAAAGTAGGGTTAGTATTCTTTCCATTCCCTTCTCTATCTACCAGAAATCAAATTTTATTCTATTCCGTTATTGCCTCATCTATGCAAGTATTCTTGGTCAATCAGAGTTAAGTTCTTTCTGAGCTAGCTTGATACTGAAGCCGTTTTCACGTTCAAGTGCTGTTCTCGAAACCTATAGGAAAGGAGTATCTTTGTTCTAGAAATCTAGTGAATATGTTCATACGTTTTTACATCTTACAATGCATTGCCACGAATATTATCTCATTTGACTCAAGAATTCCAGGAGGTAAAGACCCATTATTTTGCGGGAGGGAACCCGAGGCTCCAGTGTACTGCAGTATTCAAGTGGACAGACTCTGGAATCAAGACGACTTTAGTTTGAATTATTACTACTGTGTTTACACCACTGTGACTTAGGTAAAATTATTAATATCTCTAAACCCAAACTGCCTCATTAAACGGAGACAGTAATAATTACATGATACACCGCATGTAAAGAGCACATGTGAAGTTGGTTGCTTGGCACATGGTAAAAGCACTTAATACATACAGCAACATGTTAAGGGACTGTCTGAGGATACACTTTTAGAATATGCCCGCCAAGAACTTGAAACCAAGATTTCTGAACTCCAAAGCCCATGCTTTTCCACTATCACTGCTTCCTAGTACACTGATTTAATTACTACTTTGATGGATGACCTTGAGCAAAATACTTTACTGGGTCAGTTTACTCATCTGTAAACGTTTTTCCGACATTTAGCGTCTACTCCAAATATATATTTTCTTGTCTGTAGTGTTCTGGTTGAGCTTTAAGTTCGTTATATATCCGAGATCTGTGTAATCATAAGCTGTGCACATTGCGCTGAATTTTACTCGTATATTCGTTTTTCGTTCAGAATTAGTTTTGGATACACACCCAGCTGTTGCCTGTGTTTAGTCCGCCTCTCGGCGCCTCGTGAAGGGGATACTCCTACCTAGCTTTATTTATTTATATCCTGGCTTGTTTCCGAAAGGATTTAAGGCAGCGAGTGAGACACTTCAAGTTCCCTAACGAAGTCACACAGTGCGAGTAATACTCTTGATGAAATCACTCCGTAGAACCGCCCTTGAGTGAGAGGCTAACTACGGTCTTTCACCTAACTCTGAAAAACGGATGTACCTAGCTAGAAGTCCTGGAAGCATACGGCTAAGGTTCCTCCCTCAGCCTTAACGCTGTCCCACCCGTTATGAACGGTCACTCGAATGTCCTTCTCAGTCTAGCCAAAATTGTCGCCTCTCCAGTCCCGGCTGGACCGAGATCCCACCCCACCCCTTCACTCCCTCTCATACCCAAGTTTCCTGATTGGGAAGGGGCCTGAAGAGCCTTTCTCACGTTTCCATACTACTGGCTGGCACGGCTGTCAGTAACGTTTGCTTCCCGCCTTCCAGCCTAGCGCGTTTCTTGGACCCCCTCGGTTTCTGCGACAAGCGGCTTACGTTTGCCTGAGCCGTGTTGCCGGGGACCCGCGACCTTTCACCCCTCCCTTCCCACAAGAGCGCCCCGGCCCCCGGCCCCGCCCCCGCCGCCGGCGCGCGCCCCCGCGCACGCTCTCAGCCGGCGCGCGCTCTCACTCCCGCGCAGACACGCACACTCTTTCCCCCTCAGGCGCGCCTCCCCCCCCCCGCCCCCGCAGGCTGAGGCTTCGGCGTAGGGAGGCGGCGGCGGCGGCGCTGCTGAGAGGCAGGGACCGGAGCGCGAAGTGTGTGGGAGTCTGCGAACTCAACCCCTCACTACCCTCCCCTCTCAGCCATCCCCCTCCTTCCCCGCCAGCCTCCCCCCTCCCCCCCCCCACAAGCGGGAGAAATAATGAGCGAGACCGGGCGGCAGCAGCAGCAGCAGCAGCAGCAGCAGCGCCGAGCAGCCCAGGCAACGGCAGAACCGCTCCGGCAGCGGCGGCGGCGGCAGCACCAGCAGCGGGAGCGAGCGCAGCGCTAGCGCGGCGCCGGGACCGCCGCGCTCCTTCCCGGCTCTTGCCCTCCTCCGCCGCTCGCTCCTCTCTCCTCATCCACCTCCTTCCCCTCCTCCTGCTCATTCACTCTTTCCCTCGCTCTCCCCTCCTCCTCGGCTTCTCCCCGCGCCCCGCCAGCCCTCTCGCTCTCCCACTCCCTCAGCCCGTCCTCCCCGCTCCCCTCCTCCCGCTCATTCACTCGCCCCTCTCCTTTCTCCACTCTCTCCCCCTCTCTCCTTTCTTCTCCTTCTTTCTCCCTCCGTCTCTCACACCCCCTCCATTCCCCTGTCTCCTTTCTGACACTGCACTGCAGCTGCTCTTCAGCCCTGCCCCCTCCCCAGTGAGAACAAACCAGCAACATTGCTTTTTTTTTCTTAAAGAGATTTCTATTGATCCGATTAAAAAAAAACAAAAACAAAAACAAAACAACCTTAAGAAACCCCAAAAGCAAAAAAAAAGAAAAAAGCAAAAAAAACAACAAAAAAAAAGAAAAAGCCAAAACAAAAGGGAGAACCTTCTCCCCGTAGAAGCGGCAGGAACTGCAAACATGATGGCGGCAGCTCCCATCCAGCAGAACGGGACCCACACTGGGGTTCCCATAGACCTGGACCCGCCGGACTCGCGGAAAAGGCCGCTGGAAGCCCCCCCTGAAGCCGGCAGCACCAAGAGGACCAATACGGGCGGTGGGTATCGCTTCCACCTCCCCGCTGGCCCCATCCCCCGCCGCCCGCCCCTGCTTCCCTGCCTCCCGCCGCCCTCCCTCCCTCCCGCGGCCCGGACACCTCCAGCCCGAACCCGGCGGCTCCCGCGCCCTGCCTCGCGCCCCCTCCCCTGCACCTGCCCCGCACCTCGCCGGTCCCGATACATTTCCATT
This sequence comes from Bos indicus, assembly GCF_029378745.1. Lineage (NCBI taxonomy): Eukaryota > Metazoa > Chordata > Mammalia > Artiodactyla > Bovidae > Bos > Bos indicus. Next base: position 37,047,329 of record NC_091780.1, on the reverse strand, counting down.
TCTGTGTTTTATCATTCATCAAAATGGCGACCGGTTTTTTCGGAATAGACCTATCTTTCCCTTTAATCGGTCGAAAGGCTGACCGTTTAAATATCCTAGACCTGGGCAAGGGGGTCCGTTAAGGAGGAAGAGGATGACCCCGAGCGAGGTGATGGCCGCCCGAAGATGCGCGCTGCATTTAACAGTCGGATAAAATAAATAAATAAATGGCACTTGGGTAGCGGAGAGCGAATGACTGGGGCACCGGAGAGTTTTGCTCTCTTCATCCCCTTGGTTTGGGCCACAAGTAGTATGCAAAATCTTGAAGAGTGCATGCTCTTACCGCACTTATACTGTCGGTGCAAAAATCTCTTTGATTTGTCTTCAGGGGTGTGCATACGAGGGTGGGGGTGTCTCGTACTGTGACTTGTTAGTTAACATCCTGCGCTTCCCGGGAAGATGAGTTATAACGGGACCGGGACCGCTTCTTCATTGGCACTGGAGTCATCTTAACAATGCACCCAATGCATCGAGGCAGAGGTGAATTTATCTACAGCATGTACTTTAGAGCCGGATGGGGGTCTTGCGAATGGCACACCCGAAAAATTTGGAACGTTAATGTTCACATAAGGAAGCTGGATTTACCGGGGTGTTTCCTATTTAAGACACCACCAGTTTGACGGAAATTAAAGTTTAGGGAGTTGGCTTTATTTTCTAAAACATTTCATTTCAGTCTTTTTTGGTTCATCCACCCCCTCCGTTTTAATAATTGTGATTCTTTTGGAGAAGGAACATTATCTGGTCACTTTTAAGTGTATTTGATGTAAATGACTCCTAAGCTTTTTAGTATTGGCAAAATTCTTCTTAAGGTCCTTTAATTAATGAGCTTAAACGAGATCATAGTAGACTAAGGAGTGCTAAAGAAATACTCCAGGATTAGTTAGATTTACCAGTCCACATCACTTTGAGTTATTTCCTGGCACTTATTGAAGGCTTGGAATACACCCTACAGTTTGGGTGGATTATTTGGTAGGAGAATGGTTGTTTTGCATACTTTAAGTAGGATACAGGCAATGGCTAATTGTAGTGCTTGTGTGTTTGCTCGTGTCAAATATATATAGCTCATCACTATTTACCGTCCTTTTATTTATTTATTTTGCAATATGTTAAGTGAAGGTTTGTCATGGTATAAATCTCTGAAGTTTTGTTGAAGGGTCAGTTCGTTTTGTTTTACCATAGTAACCACAGATAGAATTGGAAGACTTCCATGTTTGGAATAACAACTGGAATTTAGTCATCAGTTTCTACAGTGTTGCAAAATAATAGAACATGTTTAGATTTTTAATTCCAAGTTAGAAAAAGTATAAATTCTACAGAATGGGAAACATTTCGTATTTATTTATTTTTCAGTGTAATTGGCTTATTTTTGTTCTTTATAAAAACAATTTAACCCCATATTTCCTGCAGCTATATGCCCAGTGGTTTAATCGCTGTTTTTCTCTCTTGAGGGTGGAGGGAGGGTACAAAGTTTAAAATTATTGTTTTAACGGAGTGTATTTCTTTGCATTTTTCAGAAGACGGCCAATATTTTCTAAAGGTTCTCATACCTAGTTATGCTGCTGGATCTATAATTGGAAAGGGAGGACAGACAATTGTTCAATTGCAAAAAGAAACTGGAGCCACCATCAAGCTGTCTAAGTCCAAAGATTTTTACCCAGGTAGGTGCAATGATGAAGAGATTGTTTGATAAATACCCAAGGAAAGGAAAAAAAAAGATCTACCTGTGTTGTGTGCTGTATTGAAAGAATTCTTAATAGTGTGGACTTTATTTAGATATTTGATGTATTAGAGTATTTGTGGAATAATTTTAGAAATATTTTCACTCTTGATTACCTTTGGTTTCTATAATCGATATTCCGTCTCTGATGTAGACCAATTTCGAGATGAATCTTCCTGGGTATTTCTAACTACTTCTTTCTGATTAGGAAAAAAAAAAAAAAGAAACTAAAATTTAAAGATAGAAACCTGGACAGCTGGCATCAGGAAATAGGGTTCTTCTGGAGTTTTCAGACATAATTGTAATGACAATTAGTCTAGAGTGAATTCAGAAGAGGGGATAGAAAGGCTTCTTAAAAGAATGGACCATTTACTTTCTAAATCCATTATGTACCTCTTTCTGCTTCATTGCTTTGTTTGTTGGCCCTGGAGTAAAGAGGACAAGTGCTTCCTCTTCAGATTTTTAAAATATTGTGTTTTTATTTAATTGTGACTAGGAAATATATTATTATATGAGAAGTAGAACCATGCTTCAAAATTTGTGTTATTTAAAAGCTGTGTTTGATCAAAATATGTTAACAGTTTGTGTAGTACTGTAGGTACTGTAACCCAGTGGAATATGGCAAGTTTCCTAGGTGGTATAATTTTTTTTTTTGTACTTTTCAGTGTGTTTTTTAAAATTTTAACTGTTACAGAGTTCTGAGTATTTATCTTTTTAAAAGTCATTTTCTACTTAATATATGGATTTTAAGTTTAATTGGAAAATCTCCGTAATTGAATAGTTATCTCCTAGATAAAACATTATTTGTGTTTACCTTCATGCAGTTTCTGCCATGTTTTTTGATTATTTCATCTTTATGACCATAAAAATATTTGTTCAGTGCTGAGGGGACCAATGCTGCTTATTTTTTTTTTTTCTTGGTGGGAAATAAAAGCTGATTTGCTTTCAGTGATCTAATTCAGTAAGAGTTCTTTAGTACAGCAAAGACATCTGGCATGAATGTAAGCAAAACATTTGGAGGCCAATTGCTTGGTTGTAGAAAATGGACCATTATACTATATAAGAAGGTTTTAGATTGGTTGGAACTATCCTTTAGTTATTTAAATTAAATGTACTATATTTGGTAAACATTACACTTGCTAAACTAAGGTGTAGTCTCTTAAATATGATGTCCCTCAAAAGTTTATTTTCTGTGAGTGTAGTTTTGTAGATGGCTTTCCTTGTCTCTGAAACTTTCCTTATGCATTAGGAAAGTTTGCTAACATATTCACATTCTTAAGTTTAAAAGGTATGTTATGATGGAAAAAATCAATGTGGAATTGTGAAAACCCTTGGTACAAATAAAAGCATTCAAAAGAGCTTGATTGCGGAATTAATAACGTTATAGTTCTAGGAAAAGAGCTGCAATAGTAAATTAAATTCACTGTCAATAGATGAAAATGAAATAGCTTTTTTTGCATTATACATGAGGTGGTATCAGATGTGCAGAGATGTTACAGAAAATTGGTGTTTATCAAGGATATTCCAAATAGTAAATTAAATGCCTTTTCATTTGAATATAGTTTATTTTTAGTGGGTTGGGAACGGTACAACTGGAATTAGATCTTTTGTTTTTAGTCCACATAGTTGTGCATTTTTTCTTATTACATTGAAATTGCTTATATCATTTATAGTTCTGAGGCATGTTATTTATATAGAGCAAGAATATCCATTGGAAAAAATGGAAAACTGGAATGTGTTAAAGAAAATTTTGTGTGTGTAGTGACGTAACCTGATCAAATGTGAGTTGAAATGTCTGGATAAAAGAAGACTTATATTCTGCCTGTAACAGGTGGAAACCAATCACAAACTATGGAAACAATTTTAAGGATAAAATAAAACCCTGTAATTTATAAGAAGCTTTCATAACCCTGAGCACTTTGTATTTAAATATGGTTTTAACTAGGTTATTACCTGCACAGATAGATACATCTCTCTTCTTCTGATAGACTTTAATTTTAGTAGTCTTTCTGTTCATACTTGACCATAAGCCTGTGGAATTATAAAAAGTCCTAGTGTTCTTCAACATAGCAGCCTCTGAGCTACTTTCAACTTGGGTTACTCAGATATACTTCGTGGATACTTAGCTTACTCTTCTCAAATGAACTAAATTATAAAACTATGATTTATGAGATGCCCTTTTTTGTGTGTTTCATATATGTACATATGACTCTACATTCCATTAGAATGAATGTGCCTAATATTTATTTCATGGAGCATTTTTCTATTTCATATTTGTAAGACAGAGTATTTGGGGAAAAGTATGCTTCAGTTGTGTAACTTAATGAATTTTCTCAAATTACCTAAGTTTTAAAACAACGTAATTGTTTTTGGAAGCTTTAGTCAGAATACTGGTGCATTTGAGAATAACTTTCTTCAGGGTGTATATTGCAGGGTACAGACACACTTTGGTGATGTTTTATTAAATTTCAACTCAAATGATATGTGCATTGTTTTTACTATAGCCAGTATAATCTCATATTTATGATATTTGTTTTACTTTCTTTCGCCCTCTGGTTATATCTTTAAAATATCTTAAGCAACCTTGTTTTTTGATTTTTTTATATTTATAGTTGAGATGAAGAAAACATTTTTGTACTTTAATTGGTATGAATTTGGAATTTATAGAACCGTATATTGCATTGTGTATTTTAGCATGGCCATATATTAAATATTTGGGGGAATTGTATGATAAGAATTGTAAAGTACATTTATCAGTTACTGTAATCGGAAAAAAGATTCATTTGACTTTTTGCAGTGCTGTGCAATTCATTTATCTATTTCTAAAAATCTAAATCTTACAAAATACTAACTTATAACCTGTGATTTGTGAATATATCTTTTATTCTTTCTTGTTTAAAGCAACCTAATTTGACTTATTTATATATCCTTTTTATAATTAGGTTACTCAAAGTTATTACCTTTTAATAAAAAACAGCTTTCTCATTTTGGGAAATAAATTACTGTATGCATTTTCAGGATGGTCATAGGATGGTATTATTTTATTCCTTTATTTGATATCTGAAGATGTGATTGTTTAGATTTTGTTAATAAGTAGATTGATTTTATCAGTTAAAATTATTTAATGAATGATTCAGGCAGATAATTGGAAAAGTTTATTAAATATATTATTCTTTGGGAATAATATAGGGTATGTAAAATAAACATTTTCAAGATTTTAGAATACTTCATAGTTTACTTATTCTATGACCCGAGATATTCATTATATCAAACAGGAATTCTCTTATAATCTTAGCATATATTTGTGTGTGTGTTTGTGTGTGTGTGTTTTAAACTGTTTTCATAAATGTGGTTATAAAACTGGATCACCTTTAATATAAATTACTTACTTTTTTTGGTCCTTTAAAACTTGAACTCATTATCCCTAGATTTTATTGCATCGTAATTTTATCTCAGTCCAACTTGGGTGGTGCTTATTTAAAACATCACAAACCATTTATATGTAAAATCTTTAAAAATCAAGAAAAAGCAGAATGTAAGTGAAATTTTCTTTTACTGAAGGAAATAACCCCACATTGCCTTAATTTTGACAGGGGGAACATTCACTGGCCAATTTAACCTTTAGGACTGGGATTGTGTAAGAATGATCATTCTTTTAGAAATAAGAGGAGTTTGTGAAGTTTAAAATAGATCACTTATTTTGTTTACATTGTTGAAGGAAGAGTATTATTGTATTAGTAGTACAAGATGAATGAATACTTTTGTTATAGCCTCTGAAAGTTGCAGTCTATACTCTTTTCTTTGATCTAAGTTGCAAAGCATCTTAGAAATTTATTGGCATATATTTTAAGGCAAAATTAGCAGGTAAATATAATTATAAGAAGAAAATAAAGTATAATTTGCAGTATTGTTGAGTTTAATAACGATAGCTATCAATTGTGCTGTTTTGGTTTTAGTATTGTCAAAGAGTTGCTAACACATAACGTTTTTTCCTTTAAAGTTGTGATATTTGTATTTGTCATACTACTAATCGTTGTGGGTTTTTTTTAATATTTTATCTCTATATCCTCAGTTGTAGAAGGAACCATAAGCTTTCACTTATACATTAATATCTGTCTGAAAATTTGTTGTATTTTTAAGATGTTATTTCTCATTTTGAGTAATAGGAAAACAACATATAAAGGAATGTTAGTGGCATAGCACATCTGTATTAAAATTGTAGTTTCTGAAAGATATAATTTTTATACTTAACTCATGAAAGCAAATGTTTTGTGGTATGAAATATTTTAGAAAGATTGAATCAGCATTAAAAATGTTAGCTGTTCATTTAATTTGATTCTTTTTAAAATTTCACACTGATGTTATTATATCTTCTATTATCAATTTAGTAGGTTATGGAACATCATTAATTTATAGAGTCATTGTTTTCATGAATTATTATAGCACGACGTCACTTTGAATTTTGCTATTTGAAGCCTTCTAGATTTTGGGAAAATAGTTCATTTAAAATTTTTGACATTGTAAAGTGATACAGTACGTCTAGCAAAATTGCCTTGCAAATATCACCCCCAAAGGATTTCAAAATAGTCTAAAAATAATGAACACAATTGGTAAAATAGTTCAATATTTGTGTATTGAAGATGTTTCATGTAATATACAACAAGGAAAAACGATCTGTGTCTTGGGAATTCTAAGGAGTGTGTGGTATCACTAAAAACCAAGCTATAAACCACCAGTTAGAAACATGTCTTTTTATAGTTCTGTTCTTTTGTTTTGTTTTGCTCTGGCTTAAAATAATTAATTTTTCTCTTAAATATTATAAGTAACATTTGCTGAACACAGTTATGCCACTTGTTAACTAAAATTTCATACTATATATATATACACGTATATATATATATATATATAATGTGTATATATTTAAGTTTAATCAGGTCCCACTTGTTTACTTTTGTTTTTATTTCCCTTACTCTAGGAGGTGGGTCATAGAGGATCTTGCTTTGATTTATGTCATCAAGTGTTCTGCCTCTAAGAGTTTTATAGTTTCTGGTCTTACATTTAGGTCTTTAATTCATTTTGAATTTATCTTTGTGTATGGTGTTAGGAAGTGTTCTAATTTCATTCTTTTACATGTAGCTGTCCAGTTTTCCCAGCACCATTTATTGGTACATATATGTTTTTGCCACAGAGTTTAGTCTCAGTTATTTCCAGTTTAGTGGAGCTGTATTTTAAAGGATAACTTTTATGAGCAAGTGCAGCTTTTCAGAATAAAATTGGGGGGGATGAGGGTGGGAGACTTGTGCTTGATTGCCATCTCATTTCCATCTTTGGATGCAGCTCTAGCATAAAGTTAAACAACATCTGCAGAGATCTGACTGACAAACATCTCTCTGGGACTCATCATTGCAGCCTGCAGCAGGTGCATTCAGCTTTGCAGTCTTTTCCAAAAAGAGGTTAGTTTGTTCTAACATTTATCAGTAGACCAGTGGGAGCAAGTGACTAGAGAGAAGAGGTTGGTTGTCACTTGTCCAGTGCTGGAATACTACAGGTAATTGGACTGGACTGGTGGGAACTGCTGCAGTGTGTGTCTCACATTGCACTGCAGCTGCTATGGAGCTTAATTAACCTGACCCTCAGAGACTGAAGTGGCATGGTATGAACCATAACATGCAAGAAATGAAGCAGTGCTTTTCAGTGCTTTTGATGCTTGGGTTGGTGAAATTTCTTCATCCTGTTCTTTAAAGATACGTTATCAACTTTTCCATTTTTTATGTGGATATATTTGCAGCTAAAATGATTTCCATGAATCTGATAGAATCTACATAAAAAGGAGAGGGGGACTTTAGGTGTAGAAATAAAAATCAAATAACCTTAAGTTAAAATTTATTTAAAATTACTTGTTCCACAGGTATATTTTCAAATCATAAGTGAATGGAAGTAAGTGGAAGTACATTGGAGTTCTTTTAAAATTATTATCCTAAATTAACATTTGTTTATTTTATAAGAGAAAGAACCTATTTAAAATTAAGTAGTATCTTTTTAGCATGTTAGGGACTTTGACAAACAGACTTTGCTGAGTGTTTTGATGTGCTCCAATAAACAAGACAGGAATAGTATGTTAAAAATGTTTTTAGGATGCTTTAGCTTAACATAGGAGTGCTGTTGAAATGGTTTTTGACCACAATTTATTATAAGTAAATTAAAAGTTGATTATAATAAAAACTTTTTAAAAGTCTGTCATTCATTTCTTTTGTTTTCAATTTCTTGATCTATTTGAAATATTGACAGTATGCTTCTATGACACGTACAGAAGTTTCCTGTATGTTCTAATAGTATTTGCATTAGTTAGATATTTCATCACAGTCCTGTTTATCAGTTGGCCTTTGCACAGAAAACAGTTCTTAAATCTGGCAAAGTGCTATACCATTTTAAAATAATTCAGAATTTTGAAATGTCATTTGGATTCTTTGTGAAGCAGTTTCATTATTTTGACTTTTTGTTAGTCTCACTAAGTTAAATTTTTTGGTATCCATTGGCTCTTAACTTGTCAATTACTCAAGAGTAATTAAGTTTTGGAGTTTGCAAATTTTTGGAACCCCTTTACTTATCTTGAAGGAATTTTTATGAGAGTGGCCAGTAACTATTTGATTCTGAAGTTACTGTCTGTAAGAAAAAAGAACTTTTAAATTTTATCTTAATTTGGTTATGAATAATTGGTAATTTATTAGTAATTATAGTAATTGTGGGAAATACGATTAAAATAATAGTCTCTAGAATTGGAGAGTTTCATTTTTCCACTTTTAAACATATTTTACTTTTTAATCAAAATTTTTTATTTTTTATATTGTGGAATGTTATTTTATTAATTCTCATCAATATATTCTTTAAAATTTCACATGTAAGATGTTTTGATATTTAATAAGAATAAACATTTTAAGACTACAAAGTAGAAAAAAAGAATATTATGTACACAAGCAAACTTTTTGAGATATTTTCAACATTGCTAAGTTTCAAACCATGATATGGATATCCTTTTCCATGACATACTTGATCATGAAAACACATAATATCTACACTCCATCATTCATCTTTTGCTGCTTCCTGCAGGGCCTGTCATAGCATCGTTGACAGGACCAGATGAAAAATGAAATCAGTATCTTGAGTTTTTTAACAGCAAAATGATTCAGGTAAGATTATTTGGTGTGGAAAATAAAACATTTTTTAAATTATTCTTATACTCATTTAATAATTGATACTTTTAAAATTAATATTTTTCTTATTTCAAGTCCTGTTTTATGTCTTACTGATGTTCAGTATATTTTCAATATCCAGTGAACTTTATTCTGAACTCAGTAATGTTTAAGTTTCAGACTGTGGTGTTTCTTACTTTTCTTGTGATGCTTGGCATACTTTTTGAAACTTTGAAGAGTAACTTTTCTTTTTTAACGATTTTTGAAAACAGTTACACATTGAAGGGCCCATAGTTCATTTGTAGGATAAATTTTCCCATAATGAACTTATTAATTAAATAAGACTTCAAATCCTGCGTTTCTTCTAAGGTATAATAAATAATACTGTGTTGACTGAATTTTTGGAAATCATTGTTGAAGAAAGTTGCCTTCATTTAAATTGTTAATAATTTGCTGTCCTAGTACTTAGATAGGGCAGTGACTTTAAGATTTAGTAATTAGAAAGATAGAATAGAAGGAATGGGGTAGTGCACTTTATTAACACAGAATAGTAGAGAATTCGGTATATATTTTTGTTCTATGTTGCTAAATGTTTTTGATTAACTGCAGCTTTTCAATTTTGGTTATGTTCATTTTTGAAATACTTGTTTTTGAAGGAGTATGTGTTGGGCACAATTGAGCCTATACTTGGAGACTGTTCACTTACACACATAGTTTTATTCTTTGTATAAATCCTGTGTTTTTATTTTTCTAAGACTAGTTAATTTTTTAAGCCAGGAAAGTACTTTTTAAAAAAGTCTAGTTTCATTCTTCACTATGAAATCTGTCCGGAAGTTTTTCTCTTATTAATTATTGTGTGTATTTATAGATACTTCCTAGGAGTCCAGGTGTCCTTTGGTTATTATGAATTAAAATTATTACAAAGCATCTTTTCTTTGTAAAGGACTATGGGTATGTTTTGCATCATCCTAAAATGTTGTTCTTAATTGTTACTGTCTCCTTAGGTTTTGCTTACTTTTTTTTTTTTTTTTAATATTATATGGCATCTTCTGGCAGTGACTTAGTGAATATTGAAGGGGCTTAGGAGTATCCAAGAGGCTTTTTATTTTTTCATTTAAAGGAATTGGAAAAATTATAGAATTGTGAAACTAGATGAAAGAAATGGCACTTAAGTGTGATCTTTTCCAGAATCTTCATTTAATAGTTGAGAAAACCAAGATACAAAGAGTGATATAGGCCAATAATTGTCCTCAACTTTTAAATGCGATTTTGAATTTGTGGTACAGTTTTAGTAGGTAGTTTATTCTCATTTTGCTTTCCCCCGTTTTTTTCCCTCCTCTTTTTGAATATAACTCTCTGAGGATATGTCATCATTTCTCTCACCTAGTTTTAAAATAAATACACTCCCCACTCCCACTTTTTTATACTAAGTTGAAAGCACAGTAGTTATTTTACAGTAATTGTTGTTGATTTTGATTTGGTATACTCTAAGGCCAAAGACAGGTCCTCTTTACCATATATTAAAAAACAAATGATCTGATAGATTATATTGCCTGGAATATAAACTGGTCATTTTCTGTATTTTCAAAATTGTATTGCTTGAAAGTGACAGTATTCAGGATGATTTGATTTCTACAACTTTTGTTGCTTTCTTTCATTTGCAAAGTCCTTTCTTTTCCTTCTTTTCTTCTTATTTTCCCCCTTCCTTTGTTCCTCAGCTCAACTTTTTAATTTCTTCACTTTTGGTTAAACTGAGTATTGGCTTTGCTAAAAAAAATAAAGACTTTCTAAGTCAGATTCTGCTTTCAAGGATATATATATATATATATATTTTCCATATTTTTGACTTACAAAATTTCCTTCAGTATTGCATATTTGGCTAGGTAGTCATAACAGTTGGTTTTAAAAGGACAGAGTATTATGATTAAGAAATAAACATGAGGCTAATTTTAAGGTAATCTAAGTAAAAGTAAGATACATAATAAAGTAGTTATTAATTTTAAAACATAATTATTTTTTTTTTTGTCTACCCATTTCATTAAATTGGTCCACTTCTTGGTTAATTAGAATTCTGATGCTCTTTGCATTTCATTATAGGCTTAAGCACTACTTTCTAACATAATCACAGAAGTTACTTATGTGATTTTGAAGGTATTTTTCCTTCATGGATTTAAATTAAAACAAAAAATTTTGTCATAGTCTTTACTTACTTTAGTAGACTACTAGCATTAAGCTCGGAGAAGGCAATGGCACCCCACTCCAGTACTCTTGCCTGGAAAATGCCATGGACGGAGGAGCCTGGTAGGCTGCAGTCCATGGGGTCGCTAGAGTCGGACATGACTAAGCAACTTCACTTTCACTTTTCACTTTCATGTATTGGAGAAGGAAATGGCAACCCACTCCAGTGTTCTTGCCTGGAGAATCCCAGGGACGGGAAGCCTGGTGGGCTGCCGTCTATGGGGTCGCACAGAGTCAGACACAACTAAAGCGATGTAGTAGCAGCAGCAGCAGCAGCATTAAGCTTCATTGATATGAAAAAATTTGTCATCCTACATGCTTGCTATATGTTCAGCATGTAACTCAGTGCTTTAAACATCTGTGGCATTTGAAATATAAATCAATGTGTGATTGAATGAATGACTAGTCTGAGGCTTCATCTGTGAGTGTTGTGGATATAGAAGCAACCTTCAGTTTTTCATTATATTTCTAGTTTAATGGGATAGTATCAATACAATGGATGTAGAAGGCAGTTCATCTTTAGTTGTTTATTGTGTTTATAGTTTCTTAGGGGTGAGTATCTGTGTGAGGAAAATCTGATGTTGGATAAGAAATGAGTTCAAAAATCAATCAGTTAAGAAATGGCTATAGACATGTTAAGATAAATATGGACTAGGTCTTAAGAAAGAAGAGTAGAATTTAATTTTCTATTTAGCATGTTGTCTTCTGTAAAGAAAAGTGAAAGCCAATATTACAGTACTTCAAAGCCATCTCCCATATGAAGATTAATTTTAAAATACTGTCTTAAGAAACACGAGCTTAACTAACATTTATTTATTAATAAAATAATAAAAAGTACCTGTGTACAAGATGTCAGAGTTATATTACATCATACTTTGCCACATGGCTACCTATGTAGTAAGGAATAATCTACTGATCACTTTTCTTAAGATACCTTGAAAATCAAAGATTACTAACCACTAAATTAAGATTACATTATTAAAAATAGGATTAGTAAATTTTTGTTTTTAATATATTTTAATATCTCTTCCTCCCCCCTGTAGTGGAGAAGTAAAGGTATAAATATATTACAGCTTTTAGAAGCTGGACTAAAATTTTTACTCATGAGAAAAGCATACCAACTGTTGTAGTAGATTGGAATTTATACGTTTTGAGTTTGACTAACTTGTATACTTTATTTGAAATTAAAATTTTAGGAAAGTTATTGAATATGGTTTTCTTCAAAGTCTTTTAAATGCTTTCTTAAACAGAATTTAGAGAGGTATGAAGTATTAGTGTTCATCTCATAATAATAGATTGTTTCATTTTTACTACAGTAAACCAGTGAAACTTCTAAGATTTAATAGATAAATATATTTTGTTTCATGCTTAGCCCATTGCATGTGTGTGTGCTAAGTTGCTTCAGTTGTGTATGACTCTTTGCAACCCTGTGGACTATAACCCACCAGGCTTCTCTGTGCATGGGATTCTCCAGGCAAGAATACTGGAGTGGGTTGCCATGCCTTCCTCCAGGGGATCTTCCCACATATTTATAAATTCAGTTTATTTTAAAAAAATTCATGAAGAGTAATGGATTACAATAACTCTTAAGTGTTTCTTTATTTGACTGCTTCCCCTGCATTGTCTGCCACTATGGCCAGATTTTAACTTTCTGGTGGACATTTATGTGTTCCCTCTGGGGTTGGGACTAAATACACAATTCTCTGAAGATCTTACTGTCAAGCAGGGGGTGATAAGAAACAATAAAGATAAATATCTGGTTATAATGAAAATTGATAATTGTATAATGATAGAATTATGTCTGGAAGTGGAAACTGTCTCTGTCAGTGGCAAGATCTTGAGAGAAGAGGGTATACTTCGGAAAAGACTTCAAACAGGAGCTGACAAAGTTTTGAAGGTTGAATTTTAATTTGCCTGGTAGACAGGAGTGGAAGGTCACTTGAAGCAGAGACTGTATACATAGTGATGAAATTATGAAAAATACCCCTCGTATATTCAGGGATCCAAAAGTTATTTGATATTACTGGGATAAAAAGTAGATATTGCTGTGGGGAAAGAGTGGGAATAGGGAGATACTGTCATTAATAGTACAGATAAAAAATGTATTACAAATGTAAAAGAGAAAAGTGTGATTGAAGAATATTCATTTTGGGGACATTCATTAGCAAGAAATATTTGAAAGAAAAAATACATCTATTACGTTTTTAAAATGAATGACAGAGTACTATAATTAAAATATAATATTTCTATAAATGTGAATAGTGATATTTGCATGGTGGCGGAAGGATTGCCTTAGTTATCTGAAAGCAGGGTAGTAGACTAGAGAGGCTTCCTCAGCTTTATACGTAGAATTAAAGAGAAGACTAAGAGGAGCAAGGGAAGGGTGAGGCAACTAGTGATACAGAAAAGAAATTTAGGAAATACAGAAGCTATCTTTTGTTAAGCAACTATGTGCTCTGAGGGTAGAAGAAAAAGGTGTGGGACCCAGTGATGAAAAATGTCAGTGAGGAATGTTTTGCTGTATTCAGGAAAGCTCTGGAGATAGAAATTGGTTTTTCACATTCATTCACATTTATGTAACCTGTTGGCTACACAGGTGCATTTAAAGTTAGTGACTCAAGTGGTTTTTTTTTACTAGTTTGCCTTTGATTAATAGCTATTTAGAATCATATAGCTGATAAAAATTTTCACCTTCCTTAAATTATATGAATATGTAGGCCTAGTTTCTAGCTCTCTTGGTATATGAACATTTATTTTTAATTTGATGAAAATTAGTGATTTGTACAACGTATGCATTTTTAATGTGCGAATTTTAATTTTTGGTAGTGTTCAAACACTGAAGTTTTGGTATGTGATAGACATTGGTGTGTGTTATGTCAGTGAAAAAACTGAAGCTCCTTACTCATTGTTAGTTGATTCTCTGTTGTGTAATTATTTTGTTTGGAATTTCAATTGATTATTGAGATTCAGCAGGATTCTCCATCATTGATGTTTATTTCATATAAGAATCAGTCTTAATTGATAATCTATCAACTCCAGATGAGTTTAAAAAGTGATTGTGAAAAATATGGCACTGTTTTACATTTGGAAAATGGGATTAAAATTTCTCTAGCATTTATACTTATTTGTGGAATTATTGGCTAGTTGTGTAGAGAAACATTAAAAAATTGAACAGCTGAAGTGACATTAAGCACCAGATGGGAATTTGAAACAAAAATATTCACTGTGTAATCTTTATTTAAGTGCTGTTCATAATTCAATAATACCAGTTGTGTAACTCAAGATTGATTTCAGTATAAAAAGGAAGCATAAGCAGTGTCTCATTGCCTTCAAATTGATATACATATCATGATATGGTAACATAACTTATTCTTTAAGGGATAGATAATGTAGGTAAGATGACTGCATACATTGCAGAATCAATGCAATTCTCTCTGAGAAAGTTTGTGAAGAAACTTTGGGTATGTGAATTGTCACATTAAATTTAATATCTCGTGAATTCTGCCTTTAAGATGATCCTCTATTTTACATTTACACATATATTTTAAAAGAAAATTTCCAGCCATGTTTCATTACAGTAATGTTTGACATTCTTTCTTCTGAAGTACGTACCTATTCTGTTTAAAGAAAGGTATGTTCCTTTGAAAGCTTTATCATATTTTTAGCTACACTGGTATATTTGACATCTTGTTTAAAAACTAGAATGACTCTAGATGTGAAAACACAAACTGTGATAATAAGCTAGATATGCCATATGTGGCAGTTTACGTTGGCATATATCTCAAATGGCATGTTTAATGTACTGTATTACTAAAATTAGTAATTTTACAGTGGAAGACTGCTACTTTTATTTTACAGTCTTTCGCTGGTGGGCTTAGAATGCTGACAGACCCTTTACTTTGTAAATTCTTGTTTTCAGCCTTTGCAAAAAAATCTTTTCGCCATTAAAATGATCTACTTGGGATCTCTCTTAGTAGCTAACTTATTCTCTGGAGTTTGTGAAAATTAATGAGATCTGCAAGTAAGCAGCATGCAGTTTGACAGATGACTATGAATGTGAATAGTAGTTACATATATTGTATTTTTGTTAAGGAATAATAATGCTAATATATTTGATATAGCCAAAACTGATTTAGTAAAATAAATAATTAAGAACTGAAAATGGTATTTTTATTTTTAGGAAATGTATAGATATTAATAGAAAAAGCATGGAGCTTCTATGTCTGTATACCATTTATAAAACCATTTAAAGAGAACTTCAATACACATTGCCCTTTTATGATACAATACTCAACTATAAAATCATATTTCAGGTTTCTTGAACAATTATTTTTGAATTTTTAAAAATACTGCTTTTATCAAAAAATTTCTGAAAACCTTTCAAATGCTTCAGCAGACTGCATTGAAAATAAGTAGAAACTCTACAATGTGAGGGAGATAATTTAGGTAAATGAAAGGGATAAATAAATAATTAAGGACTGTGTACATTTTTTGACTAAAAATATGCAGAACAAATACAATTCTGTTTGAGGAAAATTTTGAAGATATTTTATGTTTAGGAATTGTTTCAAATAACATTTAGTAATTTCAGTATCTTTTAAAGGGCCAGGCTCTGAATTCTTTTTTTTTTTTTTTAACTTTACAAGATACATTGTAAAGTGAATTCTTTTATGTACGTATTTAAACTATCTCTGTGACCATTACTGGGAAAAGTCATAGTCCTGTTTTTAAAAGTCTAAAACTGTATAACTAAAACTTATTATAAGTAAGTAGTACATAAAAGTATTTTACTAATCATGACATAATTAGATGTTACATCACTATACTTAAGTATCAGTGTAGCCAGGAATTTTTTATATCTGTTTTATAGTTGAGGAAAATAAGATAGTGAAGGTTAAAATGATTTGTCATATAGAAAGTTAAAAATGATGAACCTATTTGTTTACTGTTATTCTATAACACTCTGCATCAGACTGCTTATTAATTTGAGTTCAAAAACATGGTATTCAAAATTTAGGTACGGTTTACCAAATTGCCACATTTGACCTGGCACTGAGAAATAGATATTTTTTATGGATTGGTAATTCCCCTTCTTCATCTGGAAATCCTTCAGATTTCAGTTTTACAATTGAAAGCACAACTGTAATAATTAAGCAAAATAGAGACATAAAACACGTTTTCTGTTCTGACCAGACCTCTGTAAACATAGACCTTGATGTCGTCTGTATGTTTCCCATCTTTATATTGCTGTTAGACATTAAAAGAGTTTGAATTTTTGCCTTGTCTATGAAGTTATTTACATGAAATCATTTGGTTGTTCTGTTTAGCATTGTACGATTTGCCTTTCAGATTTTATATCATATATGACCACTGCTCTAGAGATTTGTTCAACTGTAGTCTTACGGTTAGTAAGGTCTAGTCAAATCCCTATGATAGTGCTTACTATAATCAAAGTTTTTATGAAGATAATATGCTTTGATATTATACAGTAGAGTTTATTAAGGAATTGTCAAGCCATATCAGTACTTTTTAGTGTTTTCTGGGGATATAAGATGGAATACAAGACTCCTAGACAACATGTGATGTCAGACAGAGCAGAGTTTGAATCCAAGCTCTGCCACTTAACTAGTATGATTTTAGTCAAATCTTTTAATCTTCTTGGACCTCTGATTTTCTCATCTGTGTGTGATTAGTTCCTCTTGTATAGATATAAGATATTAGGGAAAAATATAAAACCATTTTACATAATACCTGACATATAATAAGCATTTTATGACTTATCTTTTTTCATCTCCTTCTTCTCATATTTGTTACATTTAATAATACTATGTTTAAAGCAGAGACTCTAATGTAAAACAAATTATATTAATGGGGTAGTAAAAAGGAAAGCTTGCTCTAAGGATTTTTTCAAGATTGTTTTTTTCTCTTAATAACTAATTGTTATAAAAATGCAGGTAATACAAAGAAAGCTAGTTAGCCTCTCCTCATCTTTTAGGATAATTAATATAAATAATTTGGTATGTATTCTTTCAGATTTTACAAATGCCTTTTTATATAGGTCCATATTTTTAGTAGATAATTACAAATGATATTTGTTGTTAAAATTTGAAATAAGTTTTCAACAAATTGCTTCTTTTGGTTAATGGACTTATGAAGTTTCTACGGTGGCCTTCCAGTCTCACCTATGTGGATATTTTTACTTGCATAGCCTAAAAATATGTTCTGTCATACCCCTGAATATATGCAGAGCTTTGTTTGTTTGTTTTTCACCCATATAGTTGGGATAAAAACTAGGGGCATGATTTTATAATATTTAACTAGATTAAATCTCATCTGCAGCATGTGGGCTTATTTGTATTAAGACTCTTAAAAGTTAACGTAATTGGTTAGTCCCTCTTTCTTCATTGTACATTAAAAATATTGATCAGAGCTTCAATGGGAATAAATCAGGTGGCATGTAGGATATTTAATACTTACTTTCATGATCTTTTTTAGGATACTAAGATTTCTGAAAATTCTTTTCCTATTAGTCAGAAAAAAAGTCATAGTGTATAGAAGGATAAAACTAGATATTTAATGATATACATGATGATTCATAAGGCTTGTTTTTTAGCTTAAATTTTCAATTGCTTCTGTGAAGACCTTAAGAATTTTAGTTCATGCAACTTCCATGAAAGATCTAAGAAAATTTACTAATGTAGTGTTATGAAGAGTGTCTTTTAGGGGTCACGATTTATTGCTTTACATTTCTTAACAAGTATTCGTATTTTCTGTGAGTCATCACAAAAATTCTTCGTTGGCATTATGGTAAAATTCTTTTTTATTATTTGCCTATATTTTATTATAACTAGTGTATAAGCTTAATGCTGTATTCAGTATCCTTACATCTTAAATATTATATACATATTAAATATTTTAAGTTTATCTAATACTATGAAAACAAAAACAATATATATGATTTTGTTTTGTGTGAATGCTCCTTTGAGGACAATAAATAAATCATATTGATTTGGGGATTGCTTTATAGAAAATATAAAATATTAGTGAATGTTTATTATGGTATTGAGTAAATTCAGTTTTGTATTTAGAATGTTACACCTTTGAATATATAAAAATACTAAATGCTATAGTAAAAAATGAAATGAGAAACTTTTTGCAAAAGGTAATTTTAATTCCAGAATTATTGAATATTATGGGCCAAATCTTTAGAGCAGTATGTTTATTTAGGATACTTAGAATGTGTACAATGACAATGAAGTCGTCAAATTGAAATGAGAGTAATATTGAAAGCTGACAGTTTACAAAAGAGGAACGTGTATTTGCCTAGGGTAGAGATCACTAAGGGTTATCTCTGTTTATATTAGGGTATGGTTTTGAGAAATAGAGCAATTTGAAATAGGCTGTGAATGCTGGAAATAATCCCAACTTCCTTCTTTCGTGTAACATTTTAACTTTTTTTGGTAACTAAGGCAAGAGGCCCCACAATATATGATGAATTTAAGTATCAGTTACAGAATATCCTGTCATACTAGATTGATGATTTTACCCTCCTATTTCACTGATGAAAAAAGTAACTGAACAAAATTTCACAAGCTTCCACCATTAGATCTAGCAACCTAACTACTTCAGTACCTATATGGTCTATATTTTCTCTTATTCTGATAAACTGTCCCTGCCCCTAGGAAAGGCCAATCCTTTACTTTTATTCTAGATTCCATGCCTTCTGGGGTACTCAAGACATTTTTTAGAGATTGTTTCTTCTTTCCTGGGTTATCTGATAAAATCCTCTCCTAGTCTATTCTTTTTTCTCAACCTACAAACATACTGTTATTTCTCCAGTGTTAAAAAAAGGGACTGTTATTTCTCCAGTGTTAAAAAAAGGGCATATTCTCTTAATCACACTGCCTGTTCCGGTTACCAGGCCATTAACAGTAAAATGCTTCAAACTACCTGTCCATAGTTGTGCTGTCTCCAGTTTCTCTCCTCCCATTTTTCTTTAAAAACTATTTTAATTAGGATTTTGACCCCATCCTTCCAGGAAAACTGTTGTTGTCAGGGTTACTGGTGACTTTAATGATGATAATTTAGTGGTCAATTCTCAGTTCTTATCTTTATATACAGTCTGTATGTAGCATTTGACATAGTGATCACTGCGGCTTTGAAAAACTTCTTTCTTCATCCAGCTTACATCTACCTAGCGATTGCAGCCTTGAGTTTCCTTTGTTGGTGTCTTCTCATTTCTCTGAGCTCAGTCCTCGGACCACTCTTTCCTTTTTTCTTTACATTGTTACTCCCTTGGTGATCTTAGTCAGTGTCATGATTTCAAATAACCATATGTTCTTTGATGACTACCAAATATTTATATCCAATCTGGATCTTTCATCTGGACTCTAGACTAATGATGCACCTTCCCACTTCATATCACACGTATGTCTAATAAGTATGTTAGAATTAGATATGATTTTATATATTCTAATGTTTCTGGTCTCAAAATCTACTTCTCACACAGGCTTCATTTTAATTACAGCTTCATCCTTCCAGTTTTGTAAGGCCAGAAATCTTGAAGGCATCCTTACCTTCTCTCTTTTCAGTCAGATTTTACATCTAATTTGTCATGATTCTGATTGTTTTTAAGATATGCACCTTAAATGAAAGCTGAAAGCAAATATTGAAAGCAAAAGTAAATGTTGAAACCGTTCGTTTTGCTCTGCTTAGTCAAGAAAAGAATTAACTAAAGGTGGTTGGCTATGAATTCAGTATGTTAAAACTCTTTTGGGAAAATGGCAGAAAGTACTCTGTCCTAGTTACTGTACTGACTAGGTTGAGCCCCCAAGTTATAATTTCAAAAGGTAAAGCACTGGGAAAGCTAGATTCATGTTTAATTTTATGTTATAGGGAATTCTTGTAGCAAGCAGTCTGTACCCTAAGGAATATCAGTGTATTCATTAGAGTAGGATAAATATTTTTGTACCTGCAAGAATTGATTTTTAAAGAATAAATATAAAGCAGTAAGGTTAATAAAATTTTAAATAATACTGGTTCATTGGGTTATACCAAAATGAAATCCATTTATCCTTGAGGACACAATTAGCTTAAAATGTAAATCATGTTAGGTGGTATGTACACATAAATGATAAATATATATACACTGACCAATTTGGAAAATTTTGTTAAATCAAGACTTGATCTTTTTCAAGGACTATGCATTAAAGAAATTGCATACCTCAAAATTATCCAAATGGTAAATACTTTCCTATAAAATATTTTGAGATGCTTTTATACTTATCAACTATGAATCTTCTCAATTTTATAGTCCATGAAAACTTAGTCTAGTTAGTGAATTTCATTTCTCTAAATCAGTTCAGTTCAGTTCATTTGCTCAGTCGTATCCGACTCTGCAACCGCATGAACCGCAGCACACCAGGCCTCCCTGCCCATCACCAACTCCCGGAGTTTACCCAAACTCATGTCCATCGAGCTGGTGATGCCATCTAACCATCTCATCCTCTGTTGTCCCCTTCTCCTCCTGCCTTCAATCTTTCCCAGCATCAGGTCTTTTCAAATGAGTCAATTCTTTGCATCAGGTGGCCAAAATACTGGAGTTTCAGCTTTAACATCAGTCTTTCCAATGAACACCCAGGACTGATTTCCCTTAGGATGGACTGGTTGGATCTCCTGGCAGTCCAGGGGACTCTCAAGAGTCTTCTCCAACACCACAGTTCAAAAGCATCATTTCTTTGGCGCTCAGTTTTCTTTATAGTCCAACTCTCACATCCATACATGACCACTGGAAAAGCCATAGCCTTGACTAGACGGAGTTAATTTTTACTATTTTCCTTTTATTCTATACTCAGTTATTAATGGAAATTGTATTATTTAACAGAATAAAATAATTGAGTTTTTATAGAGCCAATATAATGTTTTTAATCAAATAATTACATAATAATTTGACTTCCTTTCTAGTCACGCATTTTATTAGTATGTCTTACTGACAATCTCTGGAAATAATCTATGAGAATAAGACAAAGCTCTATACATCTCAATATATAAATGATACAGTAGAGGAAGTTTGTTTAGTCACTGTGGTGTAAAAAGGGAAAATTGTGGTAGTTGTGGTTTCCTGGATTACAGGGATAAGAATATGTGGATTTGTATTTGGTTTCATTTTAAAGTTTAACATTTAAATTTAATTTTCTGGTTCAAGATTATGGCTTAAAGTTTGTGACTTAAAATATTTTACTCTGATCTGCTTAATATTAAATCATCCCTTTGTATTAGTGGTCATTTATGTGAGGTTTGGGTTTCCATATCATTCATACATATTATTTTGGAAGAATCTGTATTGTACTATTTTCAGATGGCTGATGGACAGATTTTATACAGGTTTATCTGACTCCAGAGCCCATAGTCTTTTTACCATATAATATTATGACAAAAAAATTCCTTTGAATGAAGGTATTTTTTTCCCATATCTGGCGTATTTTTAAAGTTTCTTGTATTAAAGTTTTATTTTGAAAATGTTATTATGGGTTTGATTTTAGCATGCTCAAATTATGCTTTTAATCTTCATTCTTATAGCTTTAAGATTTATCTACATAAGCAGTTAAAACATTTAGACTATGGTCATATTTAATAAAAGTTATATGTAAGTAAGAAACACAAATTGGAATTTTAACATGTTTCTTGATGAGTAATTTTTCATGTTTTTCTTTAAGTTTAGTGTTAAGTAAGGTAAGGATCTCCAGTTTTGCAAATACATAGTTACCCATGTATGTAATTAGCAAGTATTTATTAAAGACGGATTATATACCTGGCATTTTACTGTGTGCAGAGGATACAAATATATTTAAGGTCAAAGCTCTTCTTAATGATAAGGTATAAATTTGGAGATTTAGGTGAAAGCTTGGTTGTGTAGGGCCATTTAGTCTGTCAAGTAAATTGGATTTTTATCTTAAAATTGGATTATATACAACATGTTTAAAGGAGTTTCTAAATCTCCTGTTACTACATATTCAAACCTACATCAGTGACCAAAACTCCTACATGATAGTGGATGTATACAGCTTTTAGAGAATTATTAATTTACCTAGAACAGATTTGATAATATAGTTAAGATTTTTAAATATAAAAAGCCATTATGTTTGGAGTAGTTTTAAAATTTGAAGTTATTAACTATTTTCTCAAAATATTTTTTGGTTTTAGTTTAAATGACTACTAATTTACTAATTTATGTGGCTCTGTTCAAAGCTGGAAACCAAAGCTGTTCACTGTACCATTGTTTACATTGAGACCCTGTTAAAGAGAAGGATACATGCTGAGACAAATAGAATTAAATGATTTTAAATTAAGAATAAATGACAGTCTGTTCTGTTATACATTAATCATATCTTTAGAGTTTTACTTTTTCCGATTTTATGATAGCAATTTCTGTTTTTGAAAGACTTTAAAACTGTGTTATCTTTGTTTTCTTGAACTGTATTTAAAATATAAATGTAAGATCTGATATAGTTCAGCCTCTTGCTTTTATTATCATCCGCTTTATGTATTAATACTTTTGCTCTGGGCTTGCTGAATATCCCTAGATAAAAGACTAAAATTGGGCCAGCTGATTTTGCTACTCAGTTTAACATATATTTCCAAATTGAACCAGCTCTTATTGTTATTATCCTTTTGTTTATCTCTATTTAGTTTTTTATCCTGTGCCTACTTTTTTAACTTTTTTTTGGTCATTGTCAACCTAGAAACTCACCCCAATACCTTCATACTTTCTTAAGTGATTGTGCTTCCTAGTTTACTTAGATCTTATTCAAGGACCTCTATCAACTTCTTTCATACTTCAGATTATTCTGTAATTTCAACTTTGAAAGTTAAAGGTGAAGTTGCTCAGTCGTGTCCAACTCTTTGCGACCCCATGGACTGTAGCCTACCAGGCTCCTCCGTCCGTGGGATTTTCCAGGCAATAGAACTGGAGTGGGTTGCCATTTCCTTCTCCAGGGGGGATCTTCCTGACCCAGGAATCAAACCCTGGTCTCCTGCATTGCAGACAGACGCTTTACCCTCTGAGCCATTGCCTAGATCTCTAGAGAGGGAATTTCCTCTTCCTCTTTTGAGGCTATCATTTATCTTGTTTCTTTTTTCCTTTTTAAGACTCTTGTTTTATCATCTTTTTTTCCAATCTTTTAATTTTTCAGTAGTTTCTCCTTGCTTTAGAAATATATATCTTTCTTATTTATCTTAAATTACAAAAGACTGAATCCTTTCTTTGATAATGATAATAACCTTATGGTTTCTGCCTCTCTCTACTTTCCATAACCATCCCATTTCTTGAGAGGATAATCTGTACACTTTATTTTCTATTTTTCAGCATTTTGCTACTCTTGAAGTTATCTAGCTCCTTTAAAGTTGATTGGAATCCTCTTAGTTCCCTAACTCACTGAACTAACTTTTCAGTCATATAGTCATCACCTCCTTTTTACTTTACTGTAGCATTCCATGTTGATAACCACTCTCTTCTCTTGGTACTTTCCTTCCTTTGACATTCTTGACATCATAAGATTCTCTCTTATTGTCTGTGTAACTGTATTTTCTCAAGCATTTTGTTGATTTTTCTCTCTTTTTTAATCATTCCATAAATGTAGTAGTAATTCTGTCCTTGCCCCTATAGTTTCCCCTGAGTTATTACCTTTATTCAGATCATTCTTAAGTCCTTATATACAGCTCAAAACTGTTTTGAAATTTTATTTGTGTGCATCTCATCATAGATATGTTTCATGTATTTCAAAACAAATCTGATGATTTAAACCTTATTAAAAATCTTTATATAAATTATCTGATTTATGTAATTTGGCCTGTTCTCTATCTAGAGATATTTGGTTCTCTTTCTAGAGATATTTGGTTGTCTTTCTATATTAAACCTTCTTGAATATATACACACACGCATGTGTGCGCGTGCGCACACAGACACACACATCTTCTCACCATTCCCATCTATCATTAAGGTTTCAACTTATATATTTCATGATTTAGGAAATCTTTTCTGACTATCTAAATCTAGTTATGATAACCTTTTTTTGTGCTTGGGGAAGCATTCCGTACTTCTCATGCCTTTTCCAATTGCAAATTTTGTCTAACACTGTAGGCTACTAGCTCTATGACAGTGTATCCCTGCTGCTGCTGCTGCTGCTAAGTCACTTCAGTCGTGTCCGACTCTGTGCAAGCCCATAGACGGCAGCCCACCAGGCTCTTCTGTCCCTGGGATTCTCCAGGCAAGAATACTGGAGTGGGTTGCCGTTTCCTTCTCCAATGTATGAAAGTGAAAAGTGAAAGTGAAGTCACTCAGTCGTGCCCGACTCAGCGACCCCATGGACTGCCAGCCCATCAGGCTCCTCCATCCATGGGATTTTCCAGGCAAGAGTACTAGAGTGGGGTGCCATTGCCTTTAAGGTCTTTTACATGGTAGGTTTACAATATATAATGTTTGCATTTATGAACAGGTGAGTGGAAGAAGAACTCAGAATATCACAACCTGTTTATTTTTATAATTTGTAACTCTACCTTCTTGCATTCTGTTTTAGTTACTGGTATTAGTGATTTTCAATTTACCTAACCTAAAAACAAAAAAAAAAATTAATCATCATTGATTTTCTTCTCGTTTTTATTTTCCTCTTCTTTTCTCTCTAATTTTTGCCATTCTGTCTGTTGTGCCCAGTGAATTGTATCCTGAATTAGTCTTCCGCTTTATGTTCTTGCTGTTTTTCTGCATGATAAGCTGTTTAATCTGCAACCATGGTGTGTATAGATTCTACTGGGGTTGTAGAAGACCTTAACTGGAATATTTCCTAATATCCCAATCTTCTTTGGTTTAAAAACAAACCTCTAAGCTAGTGTAATATGAAATTTGAATCTCATATCTGACTTCAGTTTCTTCTTCTGCCCTAGTGCTAGTCACACTTTGGCCCCAGGAACTTGAAGTTGGTAAGGTCTGTTATTTCTCATTCTCTCTTTCTCTCTTTAGACTTCAGTAGAGCCATAGATTGATTCTGAGATACCACTCTCCTCCCCCATTTCTGGTTTTGGTACATGTAGATTAGGGTTTAGTTGGAAAGAGATGGGCAAAACTTTAACTTCACAAGGGTTATGATTACAATAGTCTGTTGATTTTTTGCTACCTCTGTGGTTTATACTGACTGGCTATTAATGCCTTGTTCT
The DNA here is from genome assembly GCF_029378745.1 of Bos indicus. Classification (NCBI taxonomy): domain Eukaryota; kingdom Metazoa; phylum Chordata; class Mammalia; order Artiodactyla; family Bovidae; genus Bos; species Bos indicus. The sequence continues at coordinate 37,021,937 of NC_091780.1, read as the reverse complement.
TTGTGGCAGGTGTCCAAACGGTAGCTTTCTTATGGAGCACATGTTTTGCATCTGTGAAGGGCTCTCCTGGGGTCTCCTATTGCACAGTTAACCTGTGGTGATAAGATATCCTTAGTGAACTCTCTTTCTGGGCCCTCTGTGTTCTAGCCACTTGGGCATAGTATGATATCTTAAGAATTCATCTCAGCCAGGAGTGTGAAGGCAGTCTCCTCTTGTTCAGTACCCTCAGTGTGTAGAGATCATCTCTTTTATTGTAGTAACACAAAGGAGGAGTACTCCCAAAAGACAGTCTGTAAGTTGAGTCTGTAGGTTGATAGAGAGGAAGAGAGAGAACAAACTTTGAAACTCATCCAGTTCTGCATATATGGGTATAGCAGATTAAGCCAGCAAAAATAATTTTGTTAGACATATTTATAATCTTTGAAAAGAAACAGTTCATAGAATTTGGGACAATTAAACAAAGGAGAATATAAATTATAATACATTGAACTTAATAAAGACTGGTTTGGAATACTTTAAAAGATGAAATATCCACATAGTATTATATAAAACTTACACAAGATTCTGTTTTAGCACATTACTGTATAATAGCAATGCTTCCTGAACAATTGAAAGTGGTGATTCAGGAGATGATAGACATATAGAGTAGTTTATCTTTATGCATTGTTTTAGGAACAAAATGTCTCTGGAACTTCTGTCTGTTGGTTTTAAGTATATGCACATATGTATTATATATGTGTTATGTATAACACAAATGTATTACATACATAATTGATAGCACTTGTTTCTTAATCTGTTTTAACGAGAGGTTCATCTTGACAATGTGAGTTTTGCCAGTGATAGAATCTCAGTGCTGTAGCCACAGGGATTGAGGATGGACTATTTATGTTAATTCAATTTCTAAAAATTATGTAATAATTTGTATCTTTATTTGAATGAAGGAGAAAATGGTTTCATTCTGTTATTCTTTCTGACCTTGATTTCTGTAGATTCTTTTAAGAACCAGGAATGGAAGGTATAGAGGCATCATTAAACAGCAAAAACATTGGATTCTTATATAAGTGTATATTAAATCACAAATTCAGAATTATCTAGGCTTGTTTCATTTATGATACCATAAGGAAAGATCAACATGAAGAAATAGTTTACTGAGGAAGAAGTTAAGGTTAGAACAATCTGAGATTAATTCTTTTCACTTAGAAAATTGCTTTAGGCTATACTCTTAAGTTTACTACAGATGAAATTAGGTGTGATAATTATTGATATTTGTCAATAATGGGCAATTTTTACATCTTTAGTTTTGCTACTTTGAAGTTTTTGATAATTTGTATGTCTAGATCTGAGGCTTATTCAGTTGATTTCCTTGATAAACAGAACCTTCTAGATAAATCAAAGAAGGCAAATAAGATGACAGGGAACATGTTATTTTTAAAAATTATATTGAAAGTGTTTTTTAACATTCAGATACATCACTCTTACCCAGTTCTCTGCCTTTGTTAATACATTAATTGTCTGGTTTGTTGTTAAGAAATACAATTTAATAACCTGCACACAAATGTATAATATAATTAGGCTAAGACATATTTGCTGCTCCCCATTTAATCAGAGCTTCTCTGGTGACTCAGATGGTAAAGAATGTGCCTGCAATACAAGAGTCCTGGGTTTGATCCTTGGGTTGGGAAGATCCCCTGGAGAAGGGAATGGCTACCTACTCCAGTATTCTTGCCTGGAAAATTCCATGCACATAAACATTTAATCAGAATGTTTATGTTTTGAGGAGGGATAACTGTTTCAGAAGTGAGGTGACCTGACCAAAATTATGTATCTGGTAATTGCAGAAGATTGGTTTTTACTCTGGAGTCTGTATTCTGCACTGTACATCACTGCCTCCATACAGGTTCAGATTCTTCATCTACAAATACTTGTTGTAAATAATATTTATTTTGTTGATTAATAGTAGTAGATATAAAGAAATGGAATCCTGAATTATTGCCTACAAGGACTTTTGAGAAAGAAGATGTAATAACAGTTACTACATTGTAAATACTAAATAGCAATAGGTGTCAAAAACAGGTAGCAAATGCCAAGGTGATTTTCTAAAAAAACAGTACTATTTCTGTTTTCCCTAAATCTTTCCTGTTACCTTGATATTATCTCCCTATTGTTTTCAAATCCCAGCAGTTCCTTCTTTACTGCACTTTTCCCTTAACTTTCTCCTTTAGCCATCTGATCAGTATTTTGAGTTGAGATGTATTACATAGTAAATATTAAAACTCTTTGGGTGTTTCAGATGCAGGCAGCAATTAACATAATATTTATTATGCTTTACTCCATAATGATATAGAGGTACAGAGAACTTTATTGATTACCAAATGGAAAACTATTAAAAGCACAACTAGTTCATCTTGAGCAAGGGGAAAAAAACCCCAAAATGTTATGAGATGTTTTGCATTTTGAGATAACTACTTCAGATTTAATATATTTGAGAAAACGAAAAGTAAATGAAACAGAAGAGTGGAAATGAAGCAGGTATAGAATAGCCAGACAAAACAGAAGTGATCTTATTAACAGTTCTCCAAATTGAGTTACTCTAACCACTACCAAACTATGTAAATTAAGTAAGACATATAAATGTTTAAGGATAGGACAAATGAGAGAAACTATACATAAATTTTTCTGAAAGCAGTCTTCATAAATTACTTTAAAATTGGTTGTAACGTATTTTATATCTAAATAATATTTTAAAATTGAAACCAAAAATATATAGACCATAATGTAATGGTTTGGGGATTGTAACGTGGCATCTTTTTGTGAAGAAGTTCATTGAGGAAAAATGAATTGAAAGCAAGTGTTTTTATAGGTAATGAAATGGATTGATTTTTTTTTTTTCCATTTTACAGATATTTATTGAGCTCATCCTATTTGAGAGGTACTTCTAAGTGCTGTTGAAAATATATCCCCAGGTTCTTGTTTTGGGAAAGGGAAAAGAAAAAGAAAATATTTGTCTAAGATTGGTCTCTTTGGGAAGATTTTTATAAAGTATATATTTATACTTTTTGCTTTGCTCTAACATACTAAGTCATACTTCTCTTGTTATGATGACTTCTGTTTTCTCATAATTTTTGTTGATGACAGAAATTGCCAGTGTCAGTAAGAAATACCAAAGAAGAAAGAAGTCCTGTTTCTCAGCACTTCTTATTTTATGTTCAGTATTATGAATTTTTCTGCCATAGCCTTTTCTGGTTGTATTATGGGATTAATTTCCTTATTAGCTAAGATAATAGATGGGCTTCCCAGGTGGCACAGTGGTAAAGAATCCACCTGCCAGTGCAGGAAATTCAGGAAACGCAGGTTTGATCCCTAGGTCAGGGAGATACCCTGGAGTAGGAAATAGCATGCTGTAGTATTCTTGCCTGGAAGAATCCATGGACAAAGAGGAGCCTGGTGGGCTACAGTTCATGGAGTTGCAAAGAGTTGGATGCGACTGAGCATGCATGAGACAATAAATGATGAGGGAAACAGTACAGCATATTAATGATAATAACTTTTATTAAGCATTTACTATTTGCAAGGCCATGATCACTACACTATGTATATTTTATTGCATCTGCCCAATAACTTAGTAAGGAGGATCTTTTTTTAGAAACACAACACCAAAGCCCCAAAAAGTTAAATCACTTTCCCTTGGTACTTGGTTGTAACCATTGGGCAAAACTGGAAAGTACATGTCTGTGGCATTATGCATATAGCTAATTTTTAACGGTAACTGTTATATTGGTGGCAGTGAATTAGACTTGGAATTTGCAGCCTGTGATAATGTAATATAGCTATGGTAACAGCCATCAAAGTAGATATGATACTTTCTTAGAAATTGTAGATGTTATTATATACCATATCTCTAAGTAACCTTAGTGAAACTGAAGTGAAGTTGCTCAGTCGTGTCCGACTCTTTGCAACCCCATTCTTTCCAGGCAAGAATACTGGACTGGGTTGCCATTTCCTTCTCCAAGTGCTGCTTAAATTCTTTTAATTGTTTTGAAGATTTTGCTAAGGTGTTTTGTTATACATTCTTAATGGCATTCTTAGTCTTTTATTTTACAATAACCCTGAAAGACTGTTTCATCATTTATGTAATTCATATAGTTTTATTTTCCAAATTATACTTTTGTTTGTGTCTTTTTTCACCATGCAGCATGTTTTTCTGTCTTTCTGAAAAATTTTATCATGTTTTCATTTCTTCTCATTTAAATTCCCTTAGAACTATCATAAATAATTATTCTCAGTTATTGTATTTTTCTCTCTATGAAAGCCCATTTTTTAATGTCTTTTTAAAGAACTCTACCTGCAGTTTACATTCTCATGCTCTTTTTTCCTGCTGTTCACATTTTTCACACCAATCAAGGTTTAAAGAAAATTAAAAGGAAATTTTAAAAATTTCCAGTAAATGAGAGAATATAGTGGCTCTTGTTTCAAGTACATCTCATTTGTTGATGATTTGCTCATACTGTGTAGTTCAGCTCCACACAGTATTTGGTCCTTACTGTGAAACTGTGCTCAATGCTAGGTTATAGAAACGTTTAGGAGCCATTGTCTCCTTTTTTTCTTTCTTGTCTATCCAGTCTCTTACCATTTCCTGACCTCATGTCACACTGAATTTTTGGTCTTATATACATGGAAGTCAAGAAATAATAAGGGACTAGATAGACAAGAAGGGGAAAAGTCAGAAAAGAGAGTGGTGGACTTTGGAAACAGGCATGGAAGCACATTCTGCTAGAATAACAGCAGGTACCGTAGAACAGAAGTCAATAGAATGTTTTTGTTATCTTCAAGGGTAGGAAAGCTCCTTAAGAAAAGGCAGCAATGTAAAATAGTAAAAACAAAAAACCGCCAGTCATAGAATGGTTTTGCTAGTTTGGGGATAGAGAAGAAGTCAGATAGCTACCTAGATATTAAAAAGGGTAACATTTTGTCTTTAGAAAAGAGCACAAGTCTAGATACAGTGACTTTAGGTGGAGAACAAAAGTCAAACAGCTATTGTGGTTTTTTAAGACAGAGAGACGTATGTGTTCATGCTCAGTCATGTCTGATTCTTTGTGACCCCATGGACTGTAGCCTACTAGACTCCTCTGTCGTGGAATTTCCAGGCAAGAATACTGGAGTGAGTTTCCATGTCCTGCTCCAAGGGATCTTCCTGATCCAGGGATCGAACTTGCGTCTCTTGTGTCTCCTGCATTGGCAGGCAGATTTTTTTTTTTTTTTACCGCCTAGCCACCTGGGAAGCCTAAGACAATGATAACAGAAGTTAGTTTAATCATCATGGACTTCTTTAACAAAGTTTCCAAACTTCCACAGCTTTCGGTAGCTCTTAAGTTTTATTTCTTCATGTGTATGCTCCTATGTATCTACACCTTCAGCTGCCTTGCCACATAGTGTAATTACTGATGCCCACGGTGATGACACTAGTCATTAAAAAATGTTTAAATTGTACTCATTACATTTTAAGAAGTTAGGGATATGTGTTGTACATTTTAGAAAGTTTTCCAGTGTTCTATTTATTGATAAAACCCAGGTACAGTACCTAAAGGTTTAAGTAAAAAAAAAATACTGTTGTGAAAAAAACAGTCCAGTCTGCCTTGCTGCTGCTGCTAAGTCGCTTCAGTCGTGTCCGACTCTGTGCGACCCCATAGACAGCAGCCCACCAGGCTCCCCCATCCCTGGGATTCTCCAGGCAAGAACACTGGAGTGGGTTGCCATTTCCTTCTCCAATGCATGAAAGTGAAAAGTGAAAGTGAAGTCGCTCAGTCGTGTCCAACTCTTAGCGACCTCATGGACTGCAGCCTACCAGGCTCCTCCGTCCATGGGATTTTCCAGGCAAGAGTACTGGAGTGGGGTGCCATCGCTTTCTCCGCCAGTCTGCTTTGCTGCTGCTGCTAAGTCACTTCAGTCGTGTCCAACTCTGTGTGACCCCATAGACGGCAGCCCACCAGGCTCCCCTGTCCCTGGGATTCTCGAGGCAATAACACGAGTGGGTTGCCATTTCCTTCTCCAGTGCATGAAAGTGAAAAGTGAAAGTGAAGTCGCTCAGTCGTGTCCAACTCTTTGCGACCCCATGGACTGCAGCCTTCCAGGCTCCTCCATCCATGGGATTTTCCAGGCAAGAGTACTGGAGTGGGGTGCTATTAAATCAGCTTAAATATTTCATGTTATGCAGGCACCTTCAAGCAAATTTCATTGTGAAGCTTTTTAAAGATCTTATGTCATATTATGACTTTAACTTTTTCCAAAAAGATTTAATTCATCTTACATAAATACAAATTGCACAGTAATGTAGTTTTTTGTTGAGGTATAACTGACGGTATGCTGTGCTTAGTCACTCAGTCGTGTCCTACTCTTTACGACCCCATGGACTGTAGCCCCTCAGGCTCCTCTGTCCATGGGGATTCTCCAGGCAAAGAATACTGGAGTGTCTTGCCATGCCTTCCTCCAGAAGATCTTTGCAACCCAGGGATCAAACCCAGGTCTCCCACATTCCAGGTGGATTCTTTCTTGTCTGAGCCATCAGGGAAGCCCATAATTGACATACATCATTATTTATATACAAAAGATTTAACATTTTTATCTCACAAAAACACTAAATCAGATACACCTGCTAGACATATTTTTATAATTAAAAGTCCTTTACCATATGGTTTATATATCATGGTAGGATCTCTCTTTTTAACAGTTTTTCATTATAAACATGGATATGATAATACCTATATCTCAAGGGGCTATCATGAGTGATAGTGTGTGTAAAATACAGACTAAGCATACAATATAGAGACTAAGCCCTCAATGGTGGTGTTTCAGTGCAAAACAAAGTGTGATTATGGAATTATTTAAGCAATGTGTTCTTGACTTTTACCTTATTTAGTGGTGTTTGAGGTTCTCCTTATTTACCAAAGAAGAATGACTTAGATTCACATAAGAAATTATTACTAAAGGTAATTGTAGAAAATCGTTTAACATTTCTTCATTAAAGTTTCATTGTGCATAATTTCTTTAGGCATGAATTTGAAATTGTCTATGTAGTGGGAACCTTTGCTTCTCTGTTTTTAGGGAAGAATTATTCCATATCACATATGTGCCAGTTCACAGCTTAAACATCTTTTATCAGAACTGAAAGTATTTTGAGGTTTTATGTCCCAAGGGTTTACAAGAGAAGGGGTGAGAAGCAGCTGAGCAGGGAATTGAAGAATGAATGCTGACTAATTGTCCCATTTATGCTGCTTATTCACTGCCAACCAAGTAGCTCTACTTTTAATTTTATTCTCTATTCTTATACAACCAAAGAAGCAGTAGGTTTTGTTTACAGAAAGTGTTCTAGTTAAAAGCAGTTGCAGCTTCAGAGAAGAAAAAAATCACAACGAGTTAGCAGGTCTCAGAGAAAGGGACAGATTGTATACTGATGTATCTGTCCTGTATTATATTTGAGAGCTGCATATCTGGATCTAGACTTCATGCTGAAGTTGGAATCCTCACTTTTCACTCATATGAGTCCCAGCAATTTATTTAATCTGTTTCAAAAGTTTTCTCTTGTAAAATAGGGATAGTAATAGTACCTACTTCACTGAATTGTTAGGACTAAATTAGTAAATATGTATAAAGCAAGTGAAATAGTGCTTGATACACTGTAAATGCTGTGAAACTGTTCCCATATGCCATTAATCCTGGAGTACCAGAGTTTTTAAGATACACTGTCACTTTCTGTACCAAAGGGGGGAAAAATGTGGAGGAATATGTGTCTTAGAATCGATGCGATATAATATTGTTATTGGGTCCATAAGGTTAATAAGCTTTTCATATAGTGATTCATTTAAAAGGTGTTTAACCTGTTCCTCTATATTATAGTGCTTATATTTAATTGACTTCATAAATTCGTAGATATGATAGTGGTACTGTGTTTAGGGGAAAAATAGAACTATACCAAACTGTGCATGAAAATACTAAATTGACATGAGCTTTATATGTTGTTTTACCAATTTGTATTTTTTGTGGGAGAGCTTTCTATTTTGAAATTTATAAGGTATCTTTTGATGTCTAGCCTTTTGTTAATTTTGAGTACATTTGCATACATTTCTAATGCATTAATAATAGTAGTTTTTAGTTATGTACTTTAGATCCTGCAGAATTCTAAAGTGTTTTCCAAATTATCAAAGACAATATATTGTGTTCAGTAGTAGCACTTAGCAGTAAAAATAACAGGCTCTGGGGGCTCTGTAACAATGGGGTGGGATAGGGAGGGAGGTTCTAGAGGGAGGGAGCATACATATACCTGTGGCTGATTCATATTGATACTTGGCAGAAAACAACAAAATTCTGTAAAGGAGTTATCCTTCAAATAAAAAAAATAAGCAAAGATTTTGAAGTTTAAAAAAAAAATGACAGGCTCTGGAGTCAAATTGCCTGTCTTTAAAATCTTAATTCAGTCACTTACTAATCCCATCAAGTCACTTTACCTCTCTGTGCCTTTGTTTTCTCATCTGTAAAATGGGGAAATTAATAGCTCCTACCTTACAGAGTTGAAATGTGTATAAAAAGTGCTTAGAATAGTGACACATAGTAAGCACAATGTGTTTGCTCTTTTTATATTAATTTTATTCTTGCATTCTGAGTGTTTTTTATAGTTCTGATCAGTTTTATTAACTAGAATCCTTAGTAAACCAGATCTTTCTATTTGTTTTTACTCTTTTAAGATTATAAAGACAGACAGACCTGGGGCCATTTAACATAATATAGAGAACAGTCTGTATACCCCAGAGGTCTTAATGTGAATATGATAATGAATATCTATAATAATAACAATATAATTGTCAAAAGGTTAAGGAATGGTACTAATTCAAGAATATGTGGTAAGTTAAAAAATCTTTTAATAATGAGAAAGGAAAGTTTTATCACTTGAAGGTATAAAACTTCAATTCATCTCCATATTTTCTTATATGAAACTATGCTGGTTTGGATAATTGAGATATTACTATGTTAAAATTTGGAAGTTGATGTTAGTCTATTACTGTTTTATATATCAATGTGTTATTTTGCATTATAAGTTAGAAATGAATTTATTTACTTTCTTAAATTGATACTTGTAACTTAAATAATATACATACAGAATTTTTAAAAATGTAGTATTAGAAGCCTTGAAGCTAAGTAAAACACCCCCCCTGTTGCAAGCTTCCCACCTTCCACAGTAGTCTGCAGAGGCAGTCACTTTGCATTCTTGGAGCTGTTCCTTGTGGCATGTTCCTTGTTACTTAAAAGTAACACTTTTAAGCTGTTCTTTATTGATTTTTTTCTTATCAATTTACTTCCTGTTATTAATTGGGAATTTACTATTCTTACATTTATCATCTCGTTGTTTCAATGTGCTTATACAGTACTTAACTCCATTTACTCAACATACTTATCCAATAAGTATGATATTCAGATCAGATCAGATTAGTCGCTCAGTCGTGTCCAACTCTTTGCGACCCCATGAATCGCAGCACGCCAGGCCTCCCTGTCCGTCACCAACTCCCAGAGTTCACTCAGACTCACGTCCATCGAGTCAGTGATGCCATCCAGCCATCTCATCCTCTGTCGTCCCCTTCTCCTCCTGCCCCCAATCCCTCCCAGCATCAGAGTCTTTTCCAATGAGTCAACTCTTCCCATGAGGTGGCCGAAGTACTGGAGTTTCAGCTTTAGCATCATTCCTTCCAAAGAAATCCCAGGGCTGATCTCCTTCAGAATGGACTGGTTGGATCTCCTTGCAGTCCAAGGGACTCTCAAGAGTCTTCTCCAACACCACAGTTCAAAAGCATCAATTCTTTGACACTCAGCCTTCTTCACAGTCCAGCTCTCACATCCATACATGACCACAGGAAAAACCATAGCCTTGACTAGATGAACATTTGTTGGCAAAGTAGTCTCTGCTTTTGAATATGCTATCTAGGTTGGTCATAACTCTCCTTCCAAGGAGTAAGCGTCTTTTAATTTCATGGCTGCAGTCACCATCTGCAGAGATTTTGGAGCCCAGAAAAATAAAGTCTCACACTGTTTCCACTGTTTCCCCATGTATTTCCCATGAAGTGATGGGACCGGTTGCCATAATCTTCATTTTCTGAATGTTGAGCTTTAAGCCAACTTTTTCACTCTCCACTTTCACTTTCATCAAGAGGCTTTTGAGTTCCTCTTCACTTTCTGCCATAAGGGTGGTGTCATCTGCATATCTGAGGTTATTGATACTTCTTCCGGCAATCTTGATTCCAGCTTGTGCTTCTTCCAGTCCAGCGTTTCTCATGATGTACTCTGCATATAAGTTAAATAAGCAGTTAAATAAGCCTTGACGTACTCCTTTTCCTATTTGGAACCAGTCTGTTGTTCCATGTCCACTTCTAACTGTTGCTTCCTGACCTGCATACAAATTTCTCAAGAGGCAGATCAGGTGGTCTGGTATTCCCATCTCTTTCAGAATTTTCCACAGTTTATTGTGATCCACACAGTCAAAGGCTTTGGCATAGTCAATAAAGCAGAAATAGATGTTTTTCTGGAACTCTCTTGCTTTTTCCATGATCCAGCGGATGTTGACAATTTGATCTCTGGTTCCTCTGCCTTTTCTAAAACCAGCTTGAACATCAGGAAGTTCACAATTCACATATTGCTGAAGCCTGGCTTGGAGACTTTTGAGCATTACTTTACTAGCGTGTGAGATGAGTACAGTTGTGCGGTAGTTTGAGCATTCTTTGGCATTGCCTTTCTTTGGGATTGGAATGAAAACTGACCTTTTCCAGTCCTGTGGCCACTGCTGAGTTTTGCAAATTTGCTGGCATATTGAGTGCAGCACTTTCACAGCATCATCTTTCAGGATTTGGAATAGCTTCACTGGAATTCTATCACTTCCACTAGCTTTGTTCGTAGTGATGCTTTCTAAGGCCCACTTGACTTCACATTCCAGGATGTCTGGCTCTAGGTCAGTGATCACACCATTGTGATTATCTGGATCGTGAAGATCTTTTTTGTACTGTTCTTCTGTGTATTCTTGCCATCTCTTCTTAATATCTTCTACTTCTGTTAGGTCCATACCATTTCTGTCCTTTATCGAGCCCATCTTTGCATGAAATGTTCCTTTGGTATCTCTGAATTTCTTGAAGAGATCTCTAGTCTTTCCCATTCTGTTGTTTTCCTCTATTTCTTTGCATTGATCGCTGAAGAAGGCTTTCTTATCTCTTTTTGCTATTCTTTGGAACTCTGCATTCAGATGTTTATATCTTTCCTTTTCTCCTTTGCTTTTTTCGCTTCTCTTCTTTTCACAGCTATTTGTAAGCCCCCCCCCAGACAGCCATTTTGCTTTTTTGCATTTCTTTTCCATGGGGATGGTCTTGATCCATGTCTGCTGTACAGTGTCACGAACCTCATTCCATAGTTCATCAGGCACTCTATCTATCAGATCTAGGCCCTTAAATCTATTTCTCACTTCCACTGTATAATCATAAGGGATTTGATTTAGGTCATACCTGAATGGTCTAGTGGTTTTCCCTACTTTCTTCAATTTCAGTCTGAATTTGGCAATAAGGAGTTCATGGTCTGAGCCACAGTCAGCTCCTGGTCTTGTTTTTGCTGACTGTATAGAGCTTCTCCATCTTTGGCTTCAAAGAATATAATCAATCTGATTTCAGTGTTGACCATCTGGTGATGTCCATGTGTAGAGTCTTCTCTTGTGTTGTTGGAAGAGGGTGTTTGTTATGACCAGTGCATTTTCTTGGCAAAACTCTATTAGTCTTTGCCGTGCTTCATTGTTAAAATTTGGAAGTTTATGTTAGTCTATTACTGTTTTATATATCAATGTGTTATTTTGCATTGTAAGTTAGAAATGAATTTATTTACTTTCTTAAATTGATTCTTGTAACTTAAATAATATACATACAGAATTTTAAAAAACGTGGTATCAGAAGCCTTGATACTTATCCAATAAGTATGTTGCATTAAATCACTAAATATTGTTTCTTTCTGAGCAAAGTGATGTATTATGATTGTTTCCTTTCTCTTATAACTTTTTCTTTTGGGGGAGAGTTAGTAATAACCTTATTTCTATTTGCTCACTTTTTGGGTACTACTGTTTTTTTCTTAAATGTTTCAACCGACCTGTAACGTGCATATCAGTACTTTTTGAGTGCTCAAACATGATTTCAGACTCTTATCAAATTTGCTTTTATTGGGGGAAACCTTTCCATCATGATCTATTCTACAATCCAGATTGGTTGCTTGCTATACCCAGTGCCTAGAGGACGTGTTGGGACTTCCCCTGGCTGTTCCATGTTAGATCCTTTATATCCTGAGTCCCACCCTTTCCTTACCCTTTTTCCTCCTTTATTTTATAGAGGTATATTTTCAGATGCTTCCTGATAAAGAGGTCATAAAAGTTTGCTGTCTTGAAAATATCTTCATTCTATCCTCACATTTGGTTGAGTATTAGCTTATGTGTGTAATTGTAGACTTTAACTTTTCCTCAGAATTGTGAAAGTATTGCTCCCTTCTCTCATTTTTTTGTTCTCTATCTCTAGTCATAGGACATGTGTTCGTCTGGATTTGTATGCCAGTTTTCTTGTGTTTCCTCTTCTTTTAAAAATTTGTCTTTATATTCTACTTACTAGGAAATTTTCTAGGTGTTCTCTTTCACTGAATGTTTTGTTTCAGCAAATTTTATTATCTAAAAGTTCTTAACTGTTTCTCTAATTATTCAATTTTTTTACACAGTACATTTTTTGGCTGTAATTATCCTTTATTATGTCTGAGGATGGTAATAATTTTTTAAGGTCTCTTCAGCTCTTTGTATTTCCTCTAAGTACTTTTTTCTTGTTTGTTTACTTTGGTTTTAGTCTTTCACGTTGGAGACTTTTCTGAAAGCCTAGACTTAATGAGGTGCTACAGATTTAGTTGGTAGCTGTGTGTCTAGAGTTGTTTTGTGGATGGCTTCATTAGAGTAATCAAGCAAACAGCCAGTGTTAATCTTGGGAGATCTGAGGTTGTGGTATCTACATCTCATTTCTGGGGTCTTAAAGGTTCTTGGTGAATTTTCAAGTATTCTTTCTTGGACAGTTTACATCTGTCTGCCAGCAATTAAAAACCAGTTCAGGTCCAGCTGAACCTTGTCCTTTCACTCCTGTCTACCTTATACTTGGCAGTTCCAAGTCAGGAAGATCTCTATTTCAAGATACCCTCTAGAAGATCTTCTAGAGGCCGAAGCGGACATGTGGAATGAGGTGGTTAACCTATGTGTAGAAATGTTGTCTATCCAGCCTTCTCGAGAATCCCTCAGTATTCAGTTCTTACATACTCCAGCCTGAGGTTTCATTAGGCAAATTATCTTCTTATATTCTCCTCCTTTTCTGCCACTTAGCTTTCTGGATCCTGTGCTGTGCTGAGTCAATCACTAGTCTTCTGCCTGAGTTTTTCATTTTCCAAAACTTTGTATTTGTTGTTGTCTTCTCTCCCATTCTCTTTGTCCTTCAGTTTTGTACTTTTTTTGTTATCTTAATGGAATTTCAGAAGGAAGCATCCTTAATTTGCCATACTTAACCATAACAATAATGGTAATAATAAGACTTGCTCTATATATTTTAATATTGATTTTGTTTTAATCTTCAAACAAATCCCATTAGAAAGACACTGCTAGTATCCTCATTTTACAGATAAAGGAACAAAATGATAAGTTGCCCAATATCACATGATTAATAAACAACAGATATGAATCTACAGACTTACTTTCTAGAACCTGAGGTTGATACTTCATCATTATAGACTAGAAGTCTACAATATGTCTCCATGACCTCTAGGGTTACTTTAACATACAGCTTAAAACTCACTTTACATAAGACAAATAACTAGATTTTCATATATCTAAATTAGAAGAAAACCTCGTATCATATAAATATGTATACACATATACACCCCACTTATTACTTATTACTTATGTGAAGAATAATTACTTATTACTTATGTGAAGAATAATTTTTTGGTAATACAAAACTTTAAGCTATTAGTTACCGCTTAATGCCATTCTCCTAAGTAAAAGTTTTAAATGCTATTTACTGTCTGAACTAGGGCACAGTGTTCTACACATTAAGTATAATTAAATAAAATCAGAGGACTGATAAGTTTTAGTTGATCTGATTAAAATTTTTGTTTAAAAATTTTAGGAAGAATAGAAATACAAGATTTGTTTGCAAGATTACAAATAAATAAAATTTTTGTTTCTTTAAAAAATACTGTGGCCAAACACATGAAATTTAAAATAAACAGTTCTACTTTGAGTGTCACCAATTAAAAATAGATCTTCTTTGATACAGTTTGGGTTTTTCTTTTACAATAATAATAAATCATTTCTATTTTGTGTAATTTTTCTATCTTTCTGTTTCTTCAGTGTAGACAGAAACCTATTGCCTTCCTGCTGAGAATATAATTTCTGAATCTAGGTGATGTACTGTCAGCACAGTGAAGCAGGAAATTATTCTCCTGTGTCAGCTGCTGCTGTTAAAGAATAAAGAAAGTTTGGGATAGGATGCATTTCTGTTATCTGTACTCACAAATCTCATATGACATGCAAATAGATTTTAATTCAGCAGAGTTCAAAGTATTTTGTGACAAAAGATACTCCCTGCTCTTGGTTCTTTCTCTACTCCCTCTAAAAATCCCAAGTGTATTTCCAAATTCCATGCTTTTATGTCTGTTTCAGTGCAGGTAGTCATCAAATTTATTCCACTTATTCAAGTCATAGAGCGTGTGGAAATGATGCTGTTTAGGACACTGGGAATATTGGTATATTAAACTTAATAATAATAGTAGCAGCATTGATAATGCTACTAATAGCTGATAGTAATATAGAACTTAATATGAGCCAGAGATAGCTTTGTCTCTACATGCTTTCCACATACTGAATTAGTTCACACAGTAATTCTGTGAAGAAAAGACAGCACAAAAGATTAAATGATTTGCTGACAGCATGTATGTATGCAGCATGCAGGTATGTATAGTATATGTAGTCATGTGTATATAAGCATATACATGCATGTAAGTGTGTATATGTATGAATGCATATGCATACATGTATACATGCCTATGTATATCTATACACTTATGTATATGTGTGTGTGTATATATACACACAAAGCCATGTAAATATATTTTTTCTATAAAATCAGAGGCAGGGATAGGATTTGCTTAGTCTGCTCCCAAGGTCTGCCCAATTAGCTATTGTGTTGTACTAATAATAGTCTCATATGGGCAACTTGTAGGAATTAGCAAATATTAAAAATCAGGTGAAAAATCTCAAAATCTGTCAATTTTATCCTTTAGTCTAATTTTTCCATGAATTGAGAAGGGACTGGTGTTAAACATAATTTTCATGTCCAAAACATCTCAGGAGCTTGTATCATAGAGCACCACTTTGTTGGACAATCTCTACCTTGCATCTCTACATGGCATAGATAGCAAATTTCTATTTCCTTATCCAATAAAGTTTTGATTTTACTAAATTATCACAATGATTTCAGTATTAAATTTCTGTAGCTTGGTGGTAGAAGAAATTATAATGCTCATTCTTTTTACATTTGATGAAATTATTAAGGACATGTATTATTAAAATGACAAATTATATTCTAGACATCATAAGGAGCTCTGAGAAATTCATGTACATTTTTGTCAACCTCAAAGTGGAGATGGTCTTAGAGTCATGATAAAGTCTATATATATTTTTAGTGTCATTATAAGGCATAAATTTGGTATATGATCTCTCTTAAATATCATTCTTAGATATTTAAATTTGGAAATGCTAAGAACAGTTGATAATAAGATAGTCTCAAATAAAAACCTGTCTACTCATATAAAAATGATATTAAAATTTATAGTTATCCTGTATTTTAAAAAATGGACATTCAGTATCCTTCAGGAGTATGGATAGATCTACACACTTTAGAAACATAGCCACTTTTATTTTAACTATAAAGGGTAGGAAACTATTTCCTTCTCTTGTGAAAATCATCTCATAGTTAATTTAGAATTTCCCTATTTCTATACATTTTCCATTGCATCTAAGTAATTTGCATGCTGTGTAGGCAGGGAGGGAAAACTTATCCTTGAATTCTTTCAGTCAAAAGTTTTCTATTTCAGTTTGCTGAAACAATATTACTTGGTTCCATGCTAACATCATCAGGTAAGCTGGGGAATTTTAGGATGACTAAAGTAAGTATATCACAAATACTAAAAATAATAATAAAGTTAAACTCTTAATACTGTTATATCTATGGCTTTATCTGGGTTCCTGAAATTAAAATAGCACATTGTTAAACTTAACAAAATATCTTGGCCTATTTAAAACTTGTTACCTACTTACAACTTTCCTATATTTAGATTATAATTTTATTGAGCTTTATGGCATGAATTGCCTTTATAAACTAACATGCCCTGTGATCCTAGAAACTTAAAATATTACTTGCATATGATGACAGCAAGTTTGGGTAGCTGTGTGTTTAGACTGATTTCTAATTTTGAATGTATGGAATTCTTCTTAGGCTCTGTCACTATATTCCATTTTAAGTGCAGGTAGCCTGAAAAAGAAGCTTTACATTGAAAATGTGTTTTTGTTTTTGGTAAAGCTATAAAAATAGCTTTACAGAAAAATGTCATTGGAAAAATGAAAATAAAAAAAAAATCTTACCTTGATAAAATCATTTCTTATCAGCCATTGTAACAGTGTTACATTGTTTCTCTATCTGCATTGCACCTAAATCACCATATTTAAAAATCATATAATATCTTTTTTTATAATTTACTTTCAAATTTACTTTCATGGCCATTGCAGAAAAAATCTGTCACCATTTGCACTTAGATTTTGGGGGGCTATTTCTGTTTCCAGGTAATTATCCTAAACTTTTTTACTTGTTGACCTCATTAATAGAACATCTACTTTAAAAAAAAAAATAGTCTGCATTTCTTAGAGCAATTTTGGCGGTAGTGGTGGTTCAGTTTCTAAGTCATGTCCATCTCTTACAACTTCATGAACTGTAGCCTGCCAGGCTCCTCTGTCCCAGAAATTCTCCAGGAATACTGGAGGGAGTTGCCATTTCCTTCTCAAGGGGTTTTTCTCCACACAGGGATTGAACCCAGGTCTCCTGCACTGCAGATGGATTCTTTACTGGCTGAGCCACCAGGGAAATCCAGAGCAGTTTTAGTCTTATGGAAAAATTTAGTAGAAAGTCCAAGGGAGGTGCCATATGCAGTTGACCCTTCATATTGGCTACTGGTGTCCCAGGTGACACAGTTGGTAAAAAAAAATTTGTCTGTCAATGCAGGAGATGCCAGAGATGTGGGTTAGATCCCTGAGTCAGGAAGATTCCCTGAAATAGGAAATGGCAGCCCACTCCAGTTATCTTGCCTGGAAAATTCCATGGACAGGGAAGCCTGGTGAGCTGTAGTCCATGGGGTCGCAAAGAGTCAGACACAACTGAGCACACACACAACTAAGCACTTCATACCCACAGGTTCTAAAGCCTTGGATTCAAACAACCAAGGATTGAAAATATTTTGGGAAAAAAAAATCCAGAAAGTTCCAAAAGGGAAAAATTCAAATTTGTTGTGTGCTGGCAAATAGTTACATAGAATTTACATTGTATTAGGTATTAGAAGTACTGAGGCTGATGGCTTAGCGGATAAAGACATAAAGGATCCTCTTGTAGCTCAGCTGGTAAAGAATGCCTGTAATGCGGGCATTCAGTTCAGTCGCTCAGTCATGTTTGACTCTTTGCTACCCTACCCCATGGACTGCAGCATGCCAGGCTTCGCTGTCCATCACCAAATCCCAGAGCTTGCTCAAACTCATGGCCATTGAGTAGGTGATACCATCCAACCATCTTATCCTTTGTCGTCCCCTTCTTCTGCCTTCAGTCTTTCCCAGAATCAGGGTCTTTTCCAATGAGTCAGTTCTTCACATCAGGTGGCCAAAGTATTGGTGCTTCAGCATCAGTCCTTCCAGTGAATATTCAGGACTGATTTCTTTTAGGATTGACTGGTTGGATCTCCTTGTAGTCCAAAGGACTCTCAAGAGTCTTCTCCAACACCACAGTTCAAAAGCATCAATTCTTTGGCACTTAGCTTTCTTCACAGTCCAACTCTCACATCCATACATGACTAGTGGAAAAACCATAGCTTTGACTATATGGACCTCTATTGGCAAAGTAATGTTTCTGTTTTTTAATATGCTGTCTAGGTTGGTCATAGCTTTTCTTCTGAGGAGCAAGTGTCTTTTAATTTCATGGCTGCAGTCACCATCTGCAGTGATTTTGGAGCCCCCCAAAATGAAGTCTGTCACTGTTTCCATTGTTTCCCCATCTATTTGCCATGAAGTGATGGGACTGGATGCCATGAACTTAGTTTTCTGAATGTTGACTTTTAAGCCAACTTTTTCACTCTTCTCTTTTACTTTCATCAAGAGGCTCTTTAGTTCTTCACTTTCTGCTATAAGGGTGGTGTCCTCTGTATATCTGAGGTTATTGATATTTCTCCTGGCAATCTTGATTCCAGCTTGTGCTTCATCCAGCCTGGCATTTCACATGATATACTCTGCATATAAGTTAAATAAGCAGGGTGATAATATACAGCCTTGATGTACTCCTTTCCCAATTTGTAACCAATTTACAATGCAAGAGACTCTGTTTCAACTCCTGGGCCAGGAAGATCTCCTGGAGAAGGGATAGGGTACCCCCTCCAGTATTCTTGGGCTTCCGTTGTGGCTCAGCTGGTAAAGAATCTGCCTGCAATGCAGGAGGCCTGGGTTTGATCTCTGGGTTAGGAAGATCCCCTGGAGAAGGGAAAGGCTACCCATTCCAGTATTCTTGCCTGGAGAATCCCCATGGACAGAGGAGCCTGGCAGGCTACAGTCCATGGGATCACAAAGACTCGGACATGACTGAGCGACTGAGCACAGCACATACACTGTTCAGGAGACACAGCAGACGCAGGTTTGATCCCTGGGTCAGCAAGATCCCCTGGGGGTGGAAATGGTGGTCAGTTCCAGCATTCTTGTCTGAAAAATCCCATGGACAGAGTAGCCTGGCAGGCTCCAGTCCGTGGGGTCACAAAGAGTCGGACACAACCAAGCGACTGAGCACACAAGTATTATAACTAATACAGATATATTTAATGTTTATGGGAGGATTGCATAGAGTATGTGCCAGTACTGTACAATTTTATATAAGGCACTTGAGCATCCTTGGATTTTGGTATCTGCAGGAATCTGGGGCTAATTTCCCATGGACACTGAGGGTTGACTCTACTTTTTTTATTGTCCATACTTCTGCCCCTCACCCCACCCCACCCTGGCACACAGTTTTTTCTTATTAACATCTTACAATAGTAGGATACATTAAAATTTTAGTGTCTTTACAAATGTATAATAATATGTATCCATCACTGCAGTGTCATACATAACAGCGTCACTGTCCCAAACATCACCTGTGTTCTGCCTCATCCCACTTTTCTTCCCCATGTGTCTCGTGCACATGTGGTAAATCACTTCAGTCCTGTCCTACTCTGCAACTCCATGGGCTATAGCCCACCAGCCGCCTCTTTCCATAGGATTCTCCAGGCAAGAATACTGGAGTGGGTTGCTGTTCCCCTCAGGGGATCTTCTCAGCCTAGGGGTTGGATCCGCATCTCCTGTGGCTCCTGCATTGCAGGTGGATTCTTTACCCCTGAGCCACCGAGGAGCACCCCCATGCATCTCTGGCAACCATTAATCTTTTCACTGTATGTATAGTTTTGCCTTTTCCAGAATGTCATATGCTTGAAATCATAGAATATGTAGCCTTCTTCAGATTGGCTTTTTTTCATCTTGTAATATGCATTTAAGCTGTCCTTATGTCTTTTTTTGTGGTATGATACCTCATTTCTTTTTATATAATAAGGATATACCACAGTTTGTTTATTCATTCACCTAGTTGAACACCATGACTGCTTCCAGGTTTTGACAATTATGAATAAAGCTGCTATAAACATTTGTGTGTAGGTTTTTTTGTAGATACGAGTTGTAGCTCATTTGCGTAAATGCCAAGGAGTGTGATTGCTGAATCATATGGTGAGAGGATGTTTAGTTTGAACGAAACTGCCAGACTGTTTTCCAAATTGGCTGTACTGTTTTCCATTCCACTAGCAGTGCGTGAACGTTCCTGTTGCTCTACATCTTCAGTAACATTTGGTGTTGTCAGTGTTTTGGGTTTTAGCCATTCTAATAGGTGTGTAGTGGTGTCTCATGGTTGTTTTAGTTTGCAGTTCCCTAATGACTTACTGTTATATCCCCATCAAATCTATATCTTGAATTTCTAATCATCTAGTACCTCATGACCTTACGCCTTTATATGGAGTTAGGAGGATCTTTTTAGAGTTAATCAAGTTAAAGTGAGGTTATTACAGTGAGTCCTAATCCAGTATGACTGGTGTTCTTATAAAAACAGGGAAATTTGAACACAGATATGCATACAGGGGGTATGCCATGGGAACATGAAGACTGCCATCTGTAAGCCAACGATTGAGGCCTGGAATCTGATCCTCCCCTCACAGCCCTGCCAACACCTTGATTTCAGACTCTGGCCTCCCAAACTGTGAGATGATTAATTTCTGTTATTTAAGTCCTCCAGTTATGGCAGCCCTGACAAACTAATACACATTTGATTGATGTTCTGCATCTTTTCACATGCTCATAGGTCATCACTTTACTGTTTTGGTAAGGTGTCTTTTCAGACCTTTGGCCCGTTTTTTAAATTGAATTCATTTTCTAGTTGTTGAATTTGAGTTTTTTGTCTTTTTAGATTACTAGTCCTTTATCATATATGTGTTTTCTAAATAATGTCTGTATTTATTTGTAAATAAATTCTTAGCTTGTTTTTTCATTCTCTTAACGGGCTTCTTTGTTTTCGCCAAGCAAAAGTTTTTAATTTTAATGAAGACCAATTGATGAATTATTTTCTTTTATGGATTGTGCTTTTGGTGTTGTATCTGAAAAGTTACTGTCAATTCCAAGGTCACCTAGATTTTTCTCCTATGTTATATTCTAGGAGGTTTATAGCTTTATCTTTTTTCTGTTTTGAGCTCATTTTTAATAAAAGGTTTATTTTCTGCATCTAGATTTTTTTTTTTTTTTTTTTGATACGGATGTCCAGTTAAACCAGCACCATTTGTTGAAAAGGTTATTCTTTCTTCACTGACTTTTATTTGCTTCTTTGTCCAGGATCAGTTGACTATATTTGTATGAGTTTGTTTAGGGCTCTTTATTCTCTTCCATTGATCACTTTTTCTGTTCTTTGACTGATATCAAACAGTCTTTAATACTGTTACTTTATAGTAAGTCTTTTTCTTTTACACCAGTGATTAGAGTGTTTAATAATAAAATATTCATATGTCACTTTACGCAAAAGATCCTAGAAGATGTGTAACAAAAATAAACAAAAAGACAATCTTGTATGTGAGACCTCCAAATGGCATTTTCACTATCTGGACCTTTTAGGTTTTATGTAGTTACTATGTGTGTGTGCTCAGTTGCTCAGTCGTATCTGACTCTTTATGATCCCATGGACTGTAGCCTGCCAGGCTCCTCTGTCCATGGGATTTTCCAGGCAAGAATACTGGTGTGGGTTGCCGTTTCCTTCTCCATGTACTAAGTCTTAAAGTCTGATAGAGTCAGTCTTCCAGCTTTGTTCTTCTCCTTCAATATCGTGTTGACAATCTGGCTGACATTATTTACTAACAGTGAATTAACATGTGAGTTTGAAATACTTGAGTTTAAGTGATTTTCTTTATACTTTTCAATGTACTTATAAATGATAATATTTATTCTTATATCCTGTGAAAAACTAGACTAGCAAAAAGGTATAATTATAGAACTTAGTTTTGTAACTTTGAGTCATATTACTTATCTTTTGTTGTATCTCTGAGAACTAACTGATAAAATATGTTATGTACCAGGCATAATTTAGGATAAGTGATTGTAAAATGAATAGGATTATTACACAAGAAGTTATAAACATCAGTGTAATAGGATCCTATATTCTCTAAAAGTGTGACATTTAAACAGAATTATTATGTATTATTTAGTCATGTAAAATCTTGATACCTTTATTTATTTTAAAAGATATACCTGTTTTCAGAGAATTCCTATTAAATTTTAATTTGAATATTAAATAAATGGAAAATTTAGATGACAGCCCAAGTTATTAAGATATAAATCAAGGCAGAATATTCTTTAAAATTGTGTTTCAGGTTACTCCAATATGAATATCGAAAATGTTCCTTTAAAACAAACATTTTAAACTCTTGTTTTCTTTTCTTTTTTACTTTTTCCTTCTGTGGATCCTTTTTGTCTTCAAGCTTCTAAGTTTAGTATCCGATTTACAGGATTTTGCTTTTTAGTTTCTATACAACCTAGTATTCTCTACAAATGTATATAATATTTATATTTGTTAGTCTTTATATTAAGACAGTATTATTTACAAATGTTCAAAATATATAACTTTTATACACAAGGAAACCTAAAGAATTACTTATGAAATACTCGTAGTCATATAATTACTAGTTCTTAAGAAGAATAAATTACTTCTTCTTAAGAATAAGAAGTAATATGGTTATACAAGTATTCAGCTTGAATATTTTAGAGAGATGAAAAGCAAATAAATCATTTACTAGCTCATTGGTGTTAACCATTTCATAATACAGTATGGCTTGAGATGACGGGGTTGGAGAGTTAAGTGGGAATGCAAACATGAAGTTTTTTATTTTTCTCCAATCTGACCTTTGTTTATGATTGGTCAAATCAGTTTTTGTTTGTTTCTTTACTCCAGGGAAATGTTAAAGCTTTCTGGACACGTCAAAAAATCAATTTAGTCTGACTTTAGTAAAGTCAGTTTAATCTGACTTAGTTTGATTACCTTTATGCTGCTGCTGCTGCTGCTAAGTCGCTTCAGTCATGTCCAACTCTGCGCGACCCCATAGACGGCAGCCTACTAGGCTCCCCCATCCCTGGGATTCTCCAGGCAAGAACACTGGAGTGGGTTGCCATTTCCTTCTCCAGTGAGTGAAAGTGAAGACACTCAGTCTTATCCGACTCTTAGTGACCCCATGGACTGCAGGCCACCAGGCTCCTCGATCCATGGGATTTTCCAGGCGAGAGTACGGAGTGGGTTGCCATTGCCTTCTCTGATTACCTTTATAGTAAAATTTAAAACGGCTTTTCCCCTTCTACTCAGTGCTGCTTAGGCTATTCTGAGAGACTCTAGTGTGGAAGGGGTTGAATCTAGTCAGTCATTCAGGCTGCTCATTCCAGTGAGTAGAGAGTGATCTGCTTTTGTTTGTCCTCCTGGGTGTTGGTGCTTGGAGGAGAGAGGCAAAAAGGGATAAGATGCCCCTAATTAAGTGGTGCATCTTTATTTTCTCTATTTCTGATCATCTGAAAAACCCTCATGCCTTCTGTAGGGAAAGAGGCAAATACTACTCTTGATGTGTCATGTGTGTTAAACTTTTTTGGGGGGATGAGATATTTTTGAAATGTCACACTATCCAGTTTGTCTTTTTCTACTCCTTCGCAGTTTCTGCTTCTCCAGTATGCACCCAGCCCCAATGGGATCCCCATTGTCTAGAGGCATAAATCCAACTACTTTGATAGCCTCACTCTTTGCTGTTTTAAATAGTGACTTCAGTTCTCTCTACCTGTTTTCCATTCCACCTCTGTTTTCCCACGTCCTCATATAGGCATGGCTAAGAGGGTATGGGCATGGGATGATAAGCAAGTCTAAACATAAGCAAAAGTCCAGCTGAGTGATGAGGTAACCAGTTTTCCATTCATGCCCATCTTTTGGCCCACTCTGTTATTATTTGGGCTCTTGGAAATTGCGCTGTCCAACTACATTAAGTCAGTGAAGCAGACTCTGATGATTGACTCACTCAAGATGGGCAGGGGTAGGCAGTTTGGAGTAAAGAGAAACTAAACTTGTTTAGACTGTCTTTTAAATGTGAAACACTTGAGTGGTGATTTTTTTGTTCATAGTCGTGGATTGTAATGCCAATTTCTGTCTATGGGAGAAGTCCCACCTGATAGTCTGTTAGGTAAATTTTCTCAAAGTCTTGCTGATACTTCATTCTTGCTGTCTATCATCAGTTCCACCACAGCAGCTAGTGTGAGCCTTTTAAAAGATTGAATAGGTTATATCTCCTAGTCAAATTACTGCAGTGTCTTTCTCTAAGAGTTAAAAATCTGAAGTCCTTATATTATCCCATGTTAAAACTTGATCATTTGGCCTCCAAGGCCCTACATTATCTCATCATTTGTTCTTGTCTCAGGTCTTTGCTTTTGCTAGTCCATCTGTCTGCAGTATTCTTACCCCAAATCGTCAGTCTGTGGACTCCTGCCACTTCATTCTTTACTCATATAAAGCTGCTTCCTTGGGTTTTCTTTGTACACTCTTAAAATAGTGTATTCGTCACTCTTTTCTCATAGCCTGCTTTAGTTTTAGTACATTGGTGAATCATTTTCTTACATTTTATTATATATTTAATGGTTTGTTTAATGTCTGTCTTTTCGATTAGCATATCATCAAAGGACAAATCACTGGCTCCTTTGTTCAGTGCTTTGCCCAGTGGCTAAAATGGGACCTGACCCATATGAGAAAATCAACTTTTTTGTTGTTGAGTGAATGAATGAAATGCATGCTACTTTCTGTACTCAAACTTTAGAAGTAGCTTTGATTTTTCTTATAATTTTTACCCTCTTATTGTTTTATAAAGTAGTATGCTTTAAATTTTTTACAGATCTTTTATCATTCTTAACTGTATATTCCCATTGTTAGCATCCCAGTTGAACCATCTGCACCTCTAGTTCATCTCCCATGCTGCTGCTGGAAATGGTTTTTATAATAATACTTCTCAAAATGCCACTTATCTGGAATAAAATATTGAAAAATTCCTTAGCATAATTGGGCCTGTCCGTGTTGTCCTTCTCTTCACTGGCCCTTCCATGTGCTCTATATTCTGTGCTTATCCTTTTCACTGTAGTACTCTGAATGCTTAATATGCTTCTCTCTCCTACTTCTGTGCCTTTCCTTAAAGCCTCTACTGTTTGTTCTTACCGCTGTATATTTTATTGGTGTGTGAATACATAAAATATAACACCTGTAATGAGAAGACTCAAGGAAAAGTACTTTACATTTGAAATGATTGGGAACAAACTACATAGTTGCACTGTATGCCATTATTTCAGATGTATTTGCAAGCTTATTCCTTCACTGAGCATCTTAATACATGGTAACAGTTTATTTGTCAATTTTTAATGGCTATTTAAAAGTTACCAAAACCCTGAAGAGCACCATGCACACTGTTTTGTAATTCTATTTGTAATAATTGTGAATTCATTTTAAAGGTAAGGTTTATCTACATATTGTAACTCTAAAGCTTCTTTTTAAAGGATGTGTATGTATGAATATTTGTTGTATCTCTTACCTCAGAAAATTAAACTAAGAAAATGGTATATGAAAGAAAAAGTATTTGTATAACCTTTTTAGAAAATGTGTTTCCTTGATAGATTCCTCCAATTAAGATTTTTTTGTTGTTGTTTGAAAGGCCAGACTGATAAAGAAAGTGAAGTAACTTTATATAAACAATTGAAGCCAATTTTTTTTTTCATGTCTGAATCTTTTCCAAGTAAGTACTGTGTCACAGAAGGGACCAGTGTGGCTTTTGGGAAAATGTAGACTCTAGGCGTATGTAGCAGTGTTTCAAAACTTGTATTTAGCATTTTTGTATCTAAACTAATGCAGAAATGTGTAGCTTGTGATGTTGATCTCTTTTAGAAGACACACCTAAATAAAAATAGAAGACACAGCTAGCTAAAAGTAATCTATTATGAAGTTATGTAGCAGTAAACAAAGATGGGGCCCTATAAGGAAGTTTTGTTTGACACAGCTCTTTTGAAGAGTTACTGCTGTTACTCATAATAATAGGTCAATGTTAGGTGCTTTCTGTGAGTTATTTCATTTAATGGTTGGAACTTCCTTGTGTCTGTTCTTCACTTTACATAATGAGCTGCTCAGATTTAGGGATTTGATTTAAGTGATTACTGTTCCTTATTCAGTTGAATGTCTTCACATTATTTACCAGTAGTTCCTTAAACTTTTTTGGAAAATCACAGAGCCTTTTGAAAACCTGACAAAATCCCATTTCCCCAGGGAAAAAAAATATACTTAGGCACCTGTATAATACGTCTTTAGCCTGCAATTTTGCAGAATTCCTAGTTTTCCTAATTCCCATATGTAGACCCCGGATTGGGAATCCCTGATCTATGTCTTCTTTTAATAAAGAGACTGGGGAATTCTGCATATTTTCTTCCTTTGCAACCTCTTGTCACTTAAAGGAAATAATATTCCTTTACATTATGACTTATTATAGAAAGAGTTTAAGAAAGCTGAAAGGAAATTGTAAGCTATCTCTGACCTCACTGAATATATACCAAAATAAATCTGTTATGACAATTGAGATTCAGATAAGTTTGATGAAAGAACACTTTTTAATGGTCTGATTTGTTGGACTTTGCATCAAAGCATTCTCAATCTGTTTCAGGAACCTAAATGTGCTATTTTGAAATAATGTAGTCAGTTACCTCTTCAGATTAGCATAAATATAGTAGCTGTGCCTAGAGATAGAAGATTAGAAAATACCTCCCCGCCTAGTGATTGGGTGATACTTCTTAGAGAACAGTTTCTGGATTTTTATCTTCTGATTCCATCAAAGATAAATCATATAGAATGGGTGTTGTTTTTGTAGTAGAAGTAGGATATAGTAATTATTTTATGTATTGATGAGCTGAAATTATCGTATAATTGGTGAATTCATTGTTTATATGACCAAAGGAAGAAGATGTATTTAGATTCTAATTCATTGTCACTTTGAGGAAGAGAAGTTGTCATTTTCTAATTAGGTCACTTTTAAAGCTCCATTATATGAAAAATAGCCCTGTATAGTTTTTGAGGACTGTTTTTTTTTTTTTTTTATAAAATGTTTAACATGAAGTAATTAAGAATTTCAGAATGTTTTTCCTTACAGTTCTTTTTAGATATTTTCATGTTACTTATGTTTCAGTTTTGATATCTCACCTATTTTGTTTTTAACTCCTTGAATTGTTATCTAAAGCAAATAAATTGGCCAAACAGAGTAAAGAATCTTACTGTATACATTTACCTGGTTTTAGGAAAATTACTATAGAAATAATGCTATAAGTCAATAAACAATGTTTGGGTTTAATTTTTTGACATATGTTTCAGTAATGATACTTATATTGTGAATTGAATAACTGTATTTTTATTTTTTCCGTCACATTCTTAACATTCAGTTTTTAATTGAATAGCAGCCTGTCTGTGTAAGGCTCTTGTAACTAAACGATGTATTTTGCTTTGCTGTGGCACAGTTTTCAGACAGCCACTTTTGTTGTTAAATGTTTTCATTTTCTATAGTACTTTTCATCCCTGTATATATGTACAGGAGTCACTTCACCCACCACCGAATTGCAGCCACTTCTGAAGTGGAACGCAGCAACTGTTTAACAGCGCACTTTCCCCTAGGTGCTGACAGCTGTAGAAGAAATTGTACATGGTCCTGTACAGAAGGTATTTCTCCACTGTGCCATCTGCAGAGTGAAACTGACTAGGAGTACTACATAGACTGTAAGTTTCTTGTGTACCCGCCCTAGACTGGAAAACCCAAAACGAGAGAATAACACAAAACTGGGAAGCATCATTGAAAAATGTATTGAGGTCAGTTAAGCTTAGTGCTGCTCTCCCTGGCTCTAAATTTTTTAAGGTCATCTAATTTGTGATTGGTACTGATTACGTAGCAAATAAATGGATGCACTCATTGGAAATTATTTTATTCTAAAAGCAAATGTAACTAAAATGCTTTTATAAGTACTTCACTTTTAATGAAACTTGTGAATCTATTAAATAATTTTCAAATGACCAAATCAATATTATATAAGATTTTAGAGCTATATTAAAGTAACAAATCAACTTATAATTCAATAAAATATCCTAATTAGTTTTGCTTGCAGTTATCTATGCCTTAGTCTTAATTTAATACTTTCACTCTTTTTGTGAAAGTTTTGCAGCAAAACCAGTTTTTTATGAATGTAGTTTTGATTTTTTGTTTTAGAAACACTGTTTAAAATTTTTACCATATTGAAAGAAAGCATGGGAGAAAAGAATAAGTATTTGAACTTCCACTTAGCATATTTTAGTTGCTCTCTCCCATGTAATTATTTAATAATATCCCTTTTTTCCTTTTGTAAAAGCAATTTTACAAGAGTGCTGCTTTTGTAAGTTTGGCATGGTTATGCTTTATAGGATAGGAAAATAACATTAAGAACCACTGTGTCATTTTATACAACATGATATGGATTGTTATATTTTATTGTTTTGTTTTTTTAGTCAAATAGTATGACTTACTAGTTATATTTGTGTGTATGTTGAGTATGGGTGTATCTATAAACATTTATATGGCAAGAATTAGACTCTTTTAGTCTTTAGAAAGTCTTAATCTTATAGTGTCTTTTGTTTTAGGTAACTTTAACATGTGTGTGATAACTTAAATGATATTTGTGTACATCTCTAAACCTATAGATTCTCAATGAAAGCAGATAAAAGCCTCTCTGGGCCAGTTTGTTTACTTGTAAAATGAGGTGGGTGGAAAAAATTATTTTCTAGAGACTGTTTCTTTAAGTGTTTTCTGTTCCACTAAATAGTAGAATTCAATGTATTCAAAATTGTACCTTACGTTATGTAACCAAGATATTTTGGTTCAAGTGATTTTGTTCTAGTTAGAATATTATTTGTACTAATTAAATACCAAGTGGTGCTATTTTAGAATCAAATAGGAGGTCTAATTTCCTACAGACTTGACTGTCTCTAATTTTGTAGTGGAGTTACTCCCAATGTTTTGGAATAAATTTTTTTGAGACTAAATACAGCCTGATTTCCGTCAGGAAACATCAAGTATATTAGGAAAAGCTAAACTTCATTTACCTTCAGAGAATAATGTAGTTAAATATTTCCAAAACACTAACTTTTTTAGGAGATTTTAACCCTTATTTGCATACACTTAATACTTCACTCAGTAGTGAAAACATTAAAAAAGTAAATATCAGTATTTTAAAAAAATATAGTTTTAGACATAATATACTTGTGTTTCTCTAGCAAGAGTGTATTTTATCAGTATGTGAAATATTTGCTTTGCTATAATTGGTTCCTTTGCATTTTCTACATACAGTGTAAGTATTAATCCTACTCATCTTATTAACTGAAGTACTCATACTTGACAGAATAAACCATATGTTTTATAAATATATATTATTTTACTGTTAGTGAAAAGGAATGAACTATACCTGTGGTGTATATTTGAATAAATATTTTTCAGTTATACAGGATATTTAATTGTTATATTTTATATATTCTGGGCTGATGAAATTTAATTAGATTTATATAAAATGTATACTTTAATATACTCCCAGTGTATGGTATTTGGAAAAAAGGAATTATATGGAAATTTTCATTTTTATTTAATATGCTTGTGTACTATTTGAATTTAATGAACATATACTGCTTGTGCAATCAAAAATAATGTTGGTGTTTTAAGTTCAGTTGTACATTTGAAACAGTTTATTTAGAAATTATTCTTATTGCATAAAGTATCTTATAGATGCGTAATATCTCTATTTAACTTTTTATTTTCCAAAGGGGAGCTTATTATCATATTGTGAATTGTGATCAGGCATATTAATCTATATTCTCTTCATAATTTTGGAATTCAGAAATAAATACTAAATCAAGAGTAGTTAATCTTAATGAAACCTTTATTTTTTCATCCTCCATTATACTTTTCTGTTTGAAATAGGAAAAATAAATCAAATTCATAGATAATAGGAATTTCTAAATAATTGTATGTCCTTAGACCTCTAGCAGTAATGTTCTGGCAATATCTAGTTTTCAGTTAGAGATTTTATAAAGAAATATTAAGACTAGCTGAAGAAATAAGTGAAATTGGTGAGAAAATAAGCTTCCCAGAAGTATACTTTGAGTGTGGATTTTAACTTAAACTAATTTTTAAAAACACATTTTAAAATAGTTTCAATACATATTTTAGTTTCTCAGATACTCTCCTCAGTTTTACAAAGTACATAATCTATATTTTGGATTAGAGATATTTTTAGATCCATCCCAAACGTATTTTTTAAAAGTTATTTGACTTACCAAACTTTTGTGATGCTATAGGGAGATAAAAAACTTTGAAATGTTTTATTGTAAACAATGGGGAGATGATTTTGTAATTTAACATTAGGTGAACAGTTCTTTTTATTCTAAATGGTTTAAATTTGTGTTACTTCATTTAATAAACTTTTGTATTCATACATCATTTATTTTCTGTCATCTAAAATATAATTATGTTCCTAGAAAAATACATGCAGTTTGAATGTACATATTTTAGAAATAAATGAGAAAAGATCTTTTCCCCAGATAACCTGTGGCAAATATATGGAGATAAAATCTGCATAGAATGACCTCAAGCTTTGCTATATCTTATTTTATATAAATTCCTGCCTATTTTATGAATTCTGCAGGTATTTATCAGTATAAATTGAATTGGTTGAACATTTTAAATGTTTAAGTTTGCTTGAACAACTATTTATGCCACAGGTTTTAATGCAGAATTTAACAAGCCTTCTTGTTTTAAAAAAATTTTAACTCTGAAATTTCAATGTGTTGTGGGTAAAACTTGTGATGTGTGTATGTGTATGCATGTTTGTGTGTGTGTATCCATGTATTTCTAATGTATTTTCTGAAGTGTGGTTGGAATACTGATCACCACTTTGTAGCTATTTATTCAAGTGTAACTTGCTTAAGAAATTTAAGGGTTCCCCCCCCCAACCTGTTAATTGAAAATCATTACACCTACCTCACAGGGTTGTTGTGAGGAAAAAACAAGCATGTGAAAGAGTTCTTAGTGTATACTAGATGTGCAGTATATGAAAAATGAGTGTTACTAAAACCTTTCAGTGGCCTCCATTGTTCTTTAGATAAAATCCAAATTCCCTGTCCAGGCATGTGAACTGGCTCAACTTTATTTCTTCCTGCATGTACTGATTGCTTGCTTGATTGATACTGAACTTCTTATAATTCCCAGAATATGCCATGCTTTCATTGTGCCTTTGCCTGCCTGCAACATTCTTTCCAGCCACTCACATACCCCTTTATCCTAGGCTCCCATCAGCTGTGTAACTCAACCTAATCCTATGGACATAACTTTAATTTCTCCTTAACTGAGGTGTTTCCTACTTCTTCATCCTTTATACTTTCATTGTATATGATCCTGTAGGCTTTGCTTCTTCCTGTTCTAGCAGTTATTATGTGTAAGGTAATACGTGTACTTGTCTGTTTCCTCTGTCTCGCTTCTCTGTTAGCTCAGTTGGTAAAGAATCTGCCTGCAATGCAGGAGACCTAGGTTCGATCCCTGGGTCAGGAAGACCTCTTGGAGAAGGAATTGGCAGCCCATTCCAGTTTTCTTGTCTGGGAAATCCCATGGACAGAGGAGCCTGGCAGGCTACAGTCCATGGGGTCTCAGAGAGTTGGATATGACGGAGTGACTAACCCTTTCATTTTCTGTAAACTCATGAAGGTGGAATTTGCCTTTAACTTCTTTTCCCTAATACTGACGAGTTTCTGCAACTCAGAACATGAGTGAACATTTTATAAATAAATGTAGGTTCTCCCTAAACAGATTCACAGTATATATATGCTTAGATGATTATATGACTTTAAAAAATAACTTAAAGTTGTCTATATTTATACATTTCAGACTTCACAATAATTAAATCAAAATTTGAACCTTATAATCAGACTACTTTGCCCACCATTTGCCATTCTCTATGGGTTTATTAAAAGAGATGAACTCATCAGGGTGCAAGCAGAAAGTTACTTTGTTCTTTTCTGTCACTGAATATAAAATTTGAACTCTGAATATTATTTTTTCCATATCTTAATGCTTTTCAAGAACCTATCTTTGTTCTGCCATGCATTTGCTCTTCTTCCTTTCTCTTCCTCTTGTGCTTCTCTCTTTCTCCTTTTATTTTTTTCTCCTTTTATTCCTTCTTTTCTCACTCTTTGGCATTGTGAAGTAGTCTTAATTTTCAAGCAATATAAAAACAGGCTGCTGCTGCTGCTGCTGCTAAGTTGCTTCAGTCGTGTCTGACTCTGTGCAACCCCAAAGACGGCAGCCCACCAGGCTCCCCCGTCTCTGGGATTCTCCAGGCAAGAACACTGGAGTGGGTTGCCATTTCCTTCTCCAAACTCTCATCCTATGTAAAATTTCTCCCTTATATCAACCTTACTCAAAGCAGGCTTAAAAATCTGAGTGGGAAAGGGGAACAGGACATGTCAACTAGTAGACTTTCTTTTCTATTTTTTAGTTTTATTAAATATTAAATTTTTTTACAATGTTGTATTGGTTTCTGCCATACAACAATGCAAATCCGCCATAATTGTACCTGTATTCCATCCCTCCCTGCATCCCATCCCTCCAGGTCACCACAGAGCACCACACTGGGCTCCCTGTGCTACACAGCAGCTTCTCAGCAGCTCTCAACTTCTTTTTTCTTATTTTCCCTCCCTACTCACTGTGCAGGTCCTGGGTCTTCCAAAGTTTGAACATCAGAAATAGAGAATTACTAATTGGTAGTAAAGGTATGTTGGAAATCTGAATGGGATCTTTCTCTTGGTTTTGAGGGGTTTATCAAGGATTCCTGCTGCTTGAGGATAACCCGGTTAGAATTCAATACTTTGTTTGACTACCTTCCTTAGTCTCTGACTTTCTGGTCTACCTCTAGCCTCTACTTCTGGTATTATCTTGTTCCTTTTGTAGTCCTTTGGGTAGACTTTCTTTAAAAATGGCTCAGGACTAGTTTCTTTCCCAGTATCCTTATTTGTCCTATGGGAAAATGTTTCTTGAGTGCATAAACTCTGGAATGGAGCTCTGGGCCATTTCCAAGGTGGTAGCCCAGAGTGAGATCATCTTGCCCCCTTGCCTTTAGATTTTGTTTCAGCCCTAATTCCAGTTCCTGTTCCATTCATGAAGTGTCCTGTATTCTAAAGGGCATAGGGCAAAATCTGAGTGAATCATAGTTCTGTTTCTTCCTCAAACAATTTATTAACTCCCCTTCTCCAATAGATGCTTTTGTTTTTTTATGTGAATGATAGACTAAGGGATACATGAGCAGTTTATGGCCCCCGTCTTTCCAGGTGTTGCATAGATGATGTGTCATCTCCGCTCTTGTACTTGGAACCTATTGTTCTCAGCTTTGGATCCTTAGCTGAAAGTGAAAACACAGAAAAACTCACATTTTAGCATCCTTTTAAATCACCTACACTGAGGCCCTTGTGAGCAGCTAGCATATCTATGAATGTTCATCCATGTCTGTTGTTCCATGCCTTGTCTTAAGCTATTTTGTGACTTAGGGGTATTCTTTTTACCTTTTCCTTCTGGTGGAATCTTACTTGGTCTTCGATGCCCAATTTAGGTGAAGTCTTTACTGCTCTTGGCAGTTAGAATAAGTGCTTTTCTCTAGTGTGTTCTTTGCTCTCACTAGTACTTTGTTTATGATATTAGTGTATTGCCTATAAAAATGTCTATCTTCCTACTAGAGTGTGAGCATTTTTGAGACAGCCACTGACTTCTTTCTTGGTGAATCTCTTACTTCCTTTCTGTAATATATTCAGTGTATTATTTGCTGAATTTATGAATCTCTTCTGAACATTGAGATCAGAGTTTATAATACTATTGTTGAGTAATTCATACTAATATTTTTATTTATTCATTTATATCCTTGATCTAAAAATATTTGAGGGTGAAAGAATTATTTTTATGCCTCTAATTTTTTTAAGCTAATGGTATTGCCTTTTATTCACTCTTAGGCAAGTGCATTTTAGATTTAGTTCTGTTTTGGCTCAGTTGATCTTCCAGTTTCCTTGCATTTCTTTATTTTTCTTTCTTGTTTTATTACAGTTGATGGGGTCAGTGGTGATTAAATAAGGATATCCAAGTGGGTTCAGATTGAAAGAAAATTCTTTCTATTATAGGATTTTCTTTTCTTATTTTAAATTCCTCAAGTTTTCAGATTGTATCAAAAAATATGGTCAGAAATGGTGAAAAATCAAACTATTGGTCTCCGAGAGCTTTGGTTACGAGAGTAGTACACCTATAACAGAAAATTAAATTGAAGCTGTATTTGTTGAGAGTAAAGTGCTATTTCAATCATACTTTAATGGATTATTATTTTGAGTGATTACTGTACAAAAGTTGACTTAAACAGCTTGAGATGTAACATTGAATTTCTGCTATTCCTTACCATAATAATTTAATGCAATCTTTATTGCTGAAATTTAGCTAAAAGTAGGATTCTTTAATATGTATAGTCAGGTACATATTATTATCATATGGTCAGGTGATAATTAGAGAAGTGAGAAGTCAAAATGGCATTGTAAGTACAAATAATTGAAAAATTCCTTATATGTTTAAAAATATATTTTTCCTGGAATCTCCCAAATAAATGTAGATAGTACACTAAAAAAGTAAAAGAGAGAGAAAAAAAAATGTGTTCTCTTCAAATCAGATCATCAGAGTTTGAGAGAAGTTAAATCAATTATCAATAAAATATCCCAGTAATTTTTTGCTCCTTATTTCCACATTGCTATTACATATGGATTATCTCATTGAAAATTTCAAAGATTTTTACCTTATTTACTAACTTTCACCAATATAACTGATTACACTTTAACTTTTAATTTCTGACTTTTATCAGTTAACACTTCCTAACCTAGGAATCTTGGTGAATGGACATTCTAACCTTTATGTTAGCTGAAATGGTAAATATGACAAATCTCATAATCAGTTGAATTTCAAGCAGTATTGATGCAAGAAATTATAGTACATGGGATTACTTGTTTGAAGTCATATTTCTTATACCAATAAACTTGTGTATTTGTGCTTCATAAGAGGGAACAAACTATAAAATATGACTGATTGCATCTTAGTTTTAGGTACCAAGAAGCTTTTCCTGCTAATTTACTCTTTTCCCAACCATTGAAGTAATTTAAACATTCTACTTAATAAAATTCTTAAAATTATTTTGTATTTTTCACTTAGCTGAGGTGAATATTGCTGTATGATGGAAGTTTGATACTAGAAAGAACAAATTTCTGTTTTTGTAAGTTTTTGTGAACATACTTGGGAAAAGTAAAATTTAGGAAATTTTTAGGAAGTATCTGGTATATATAGCCACCAGTCATCAAATAGGAAAATCAGTACTTAGAAATATAGTATAGTTTTTTGAAATATACTATCTAAAACATACTTTTTAAAAAATTTGTCATTTTGGTTTATTTTCCCTTTTAAGTGGCTCTGTTTTTTGATTGTGATATTGTATAGGACTTTAATATAGAAACCCTGTTTTAGTGGGTCAAGTAAAATGTTAAAAATTGAAAAATAATGAACTTTAGAATTCATTAGAAAGTTACCTCTTTATTTTATCCCTAAACTCAGATAGTGATCTAATCTAATACATAATACCTTACTCATGTTATGAATATAAATGCAAATAATAAGAAAAGTGGTCATTAATTGATAGTTACTTTTTATATTTCTTTTTTGAAATTTTGACTCCATATTTTCCTATAGTGTGCAGGTTATGACATATTCAGCATGTCTGAAACCAAACCAAATCTTTAGTTCTCCATTATCGATTCTGCCTCGTGACCTCAATCATTCTTGCTATGCTTCACAGTAAACCTATGATCCAGGGTCAAATATTACTGCCCTCCTCTCCTTTGATTTGAATATCATCCTACTTATTTCCAGATTCTCATTGTTTGCTTTTAAGATGCCTTGAATCAATATATTTCATTCTATATTTATTGATAAAACTCCAGTTCATTAGTTACCACTTACTAAGATTTTACTAGTTTTATCTATTATGTTTTCTTTGAGAGTAGATGCCACATATTATGAACATTTGTGATTTCCATAGAGAATATTCTCAATAATTCTTTCTGAACTCACTCAATTTATTGTGAGATGGTTGATTCTTGATTTATAACTCTTAAAAATATTGAATGGATTACTGAAACATAGGTCAGTCCCACATTTCAAATCAGTCACACATTATTCCACCTACGTGAAATTCCTTCCTATAGTACCAGTAAAGTACCTTAAATGAATTCTAAACAATAATCTAGAAGGAACACTTGACTTGGTACTAATTGTTTGTGTGTTCAGTTGCTTCAGTCGTCTCTGACTCTGCTACCCTGTGGACTGTAGCCCTCCAGGCTCCTCTGTCTAGGAGATTTTCCAGGCAAGAAAACTGGAGTGGGTTGCCACGCCCTCCTCCTGGTCTTCCTAACCCAGGGATGGAACTTGCGTCTCTTGCATTGCAGGCAGATTCTTTACCCTGAGCCACTGAAGAAATCCCCTGGTACTAATTATGTGAAAACAAATTTCCCTGGCCATATGCTAATATATGTGCTAGTTTGTAAACTCCTGTTACAGCCTATACACTAAATTGCTTTTTTTTCTTTGATCCCATTTTAAAAATAAAGAGTCACGTGCAATTTGAGAAAATATTTTTAGCGGAAAGCAACTAATACGTGAGTTCTTTTCTTATATTAGTCCCTTTTTTTGACATATGTAATGTCATTTTACATTAGTCCTTCTTTTAGACATACGTAATACAAATGGGAAGCAGTCTTCTTTTGAAATCTTACAAAAGTCAACTCAATTCCCAGTTCCACTGTGGATCTGATTTATTCTAGTAAAATACAGTGGCCTCCTAATAAGAGTGATACCCAAGAACATGCATGGATTGCTTACCATATGCCTTTTCAGCCTGTTCCCACATCACCTGTGGACACCTACATGCCAAATGTGAAGCTCCTGCCAGATATGTGATACAATCAAATGAAGTAACGCAGGACTATTCTAGGCAGATAAGCAATCACACATGTATAGAAAACAAAACCAAAATAGCAGCCTTGTCCTAAGTACCAGGAAATTGAGTCAGTAAAGGAAAACTGAATTGGAAGATTTTAATAGGAAAAAAGAGTAGAAATAATTTCACATCATATTTTTCAGTGGAGGCTTTGTAGGAAGTCCATTGTTCTCTAGGAGGCAATTGAATGTTCCCTTTTTCTGTGTTTAAATTGAGAATATTTTCACTATTTTGGCAGCCATTGTTTATCTTGGTCATTGATAATATTCATTTTTTAGATTATAATGTATAGTCATTTCTCATTTTTTATTTTGGCATTTTTTAGATAAAAGGCATTTTTAGAACTTCAAAAATTATTTTTGTGCTTCCTGTACTAGAGCTTTATAGATAGCTTATTTTTTCCCCCTTTGCTTTTTCTTCTTATAGTCTTTGAAGATAATCACTAGTTTATGAAGGTTTTCATTATGAAGGTACTGTCATTTCAGGTTAGATTGAATTTGAATTATGGGCTTTTTCTGGTTTTTTAGAATATCATAAAAATTTTCAAATGAATATTAGTGTTATATAGAAATAAGATGACCTCTTATCTTAAAAATATTCAGTCTATAGTATTGAATATTTTGATTAATATAATCCTCTTTTCTCATTCTTTTCCTCTTTCTTTTAGTAGTATGTGTGTATATCTTTATCTACATATGTCTGTTATCTGTCTACACACAAACGTGTATATACATGAGCTCTTAATTTTATAAATTTGCTTTTAATATTTCAGTTTCTCAGTTATTTCTTTGAATATGATAAATTTTCAAAACAGTTTATTTTTTTGTCTTTTATGAAAATAAAATTTGAAGTTTATATATGTTTCGTAATCTATTTTCCAGTTTCACCCATGTTTTTATTAACATTGATACATGTAGTGGCTCAGGTGGTAAAGAATCTGCCTGAAATACAGGAGAGCCAGTTTCAATCCCTGGGTCTGGAAGATCCTCTGGAGATGGGAATGGCAACACCCTGCAGTATTCTTGCCTGGAGAATCCCATGGACACAGGAGTCTGGTGGGCTACAGTCCATGGGGACTCAAAGAGTTGGACATGACTGAGCAACTAATACTGTATCCTTATTTACACACACACATGTTGCTTTTATATCCTACATATTTTATGATACCTATTGATGGTTTGTGTGTAACTTACTGGGACTTTGCCAGTGTCTCAATGGTAAAGAATTCGCCTGCAATGCAGGAGTCACAGGAGACATGGGTTCAATCCCTGGGTTGGGAAGATCCCCTGGAGGTAGGCATGGCAACCCACTGCAGTATTCTTGCCTGGAGAATCCCGTGGACAGAGGAGCCTGGTGGGCTACAGTCCATAGTGTCGCAAAGAGTTGGACATGACTGAAGCGACTGAGTACACACGTACGTGTCACTTAGTAAGCTTAATATAACTAGTATTCTGTTATTTATATAATATTCTGTGGCGCTAGTGGTAAAGAACCTGCCTGCCAATGCAGGAAACATAGAGATGTGGGTTTGATCCCTGGGTTTGGAAGATCCCCTGGAGAAGGAAATGGCAACCCACTCTAGTATTTTTGCCTGGAGAATCCCATGGACAGAGGAGTCTGGCAGGCTGCAGTCCACAGGGTCACAAAGAGTTGGACACGACTGAAAGCGACTTAGCACACACACAACACATACAATGTTCTATTCTCATCTTCATTCATTTATTTGATAAATGTTTATTTTGTAGTCCTGTTCTCTTGACACTGTCCTGTATGCTGGGAATACATAAAGTCTCTGCTCTAGTAGAGCTTATATTATTCTAAATAAAGTAGAAGACATGTAACTCCAAATAAATACATAATTTCAGATAGGCTTAAATACTATGAAGGAGGGCTTCCTGAGTGGCTTAGTGTGTAAAGAACCCGCCTGCCAATGTAGGAGATGTAAGAAACATGGGTTCAATCTGTAGGTCAGAAAAATCTCCTGGAGGAAGGCATGGCAACCGACGACTCCAATATTCTTGCCTGGAGAATCCCACAGACGGAGGAGCCTGGTGGACTACAGTCCATGGAGGCTGCAAAAATTTGGACATGACTGAAACGACTGGGCACACATGCACACGTACTCTGAAGGAACTAAGTGCATGTGATAAAAAGTGTTGAGCGGGAGTATACTTTACCTAGGATAGCAAGAGGAGACTTTGTCAAAGAAGGGATATTTATTTATTTATTCTTAATTAGAGGCTAATTACAATATTGTAGTGGTTTTTGCCATACATTAACATGAATCAGCCATGGGTGTACATGTGTTCCCCATCCTGAACCCCCCTCCCACCTCCCTCGGCATCCCATCCCTCTGGGTCATCCCAGTGAACCAGCCCTGAGCAGCCTGTCTCATGCATCAAACCTGGACTGGTGATCTTTTTCACATATGATAATATACATGTTTCAATGCTATTCTCTCAAATCATCCCACCCTCACCTTCTCCCACAGAGTCCAAAAGTCTCTTCTTTACATCTGTGTCTCTTTTGCTATCTCGAATATAGGGTCATTGTTACCATCTTTCTAAATTCCATATATATGCATTAGTATACTGTATTGATATTTTTCTTTCTGACTTACTTCACTCTGTATAATAGGCTCCAGTTTCATCCACCTCATTAGAACTGATTCAAATGCATTCTTTTTAATGGCTGAGTAATATTCCATTGTGTATATGTACCATTCATCTGCCAATGGACATCTAGGTTGCTTCCATGTCCTGGCTATTGTAAACAGTGCTATGATGAACATTGGGGTACATGTGTCTCTTTCAATTCTGGTTTCCTCGGTGTGTATGCCCAGCAGTGGGATTTCTGGGTTGTATGGCAGTTCTATTTTCAGTTTTTTAAAGGAATCTCCACACTGTTCTCCGTAGTGGCTGTACTAAAAGAAGGGATATTTAAATTGAGCTCTCAGCTGGTAATGAATCCACCTGCAATGCAGGAGACCCTGGTTCGATTCCTGGGTCAGGAACATCCCCTGGAGAATGGATAGGCAACCCAGTCCAGTATTCTTGGGCTTCCCTGGTGGCTCAGATGGTAAAGAATTTGCCTGCAGTACCTGGGTCTTGGGTTTGATGCCTCGGTTGGGAAGATCCCCTGTAGAAGGGAATGACACCACTCTAGTATTCTGGCCTGGAGAATTCCTTGTACTGTATAGTTCATGGGGTTGGGGTCACAAAGAGTCAAACATGACCAGGTGACTTTCACTAAATAATTAGGAGGAAGAAAATCACATTATAGATATCAGGAATAGCAAGGACAGAAGTCTTTGGGTCTGAATGTGTTTTGGCAGGTTCAGAGCACAGACACAAATGCTGTGTGTGTTGAACATTGTTAGAGGCAAAAGGTGATGTTTATAACACAGGAGCCAGCTCACATGGGCCACTGTAATGAGAATTTCTTTGTAGTTAAAATGTGAATATAAAATGTGAATGTGTTATGATGATTAGCACTGAGGAAATCAACTGCTGTATAGATTAACAAGGGAAGGGACAAGGGGCTAGAAAGAAGTAATTATTAGGAAGTTATTGCAGTAGTCTCTGAACTTATGGTGGCTTAAGGCTTTTTGCTGTAGAAATGACATTTTAGAGGAGCACTGTTAGAATCTGTGAATGAATTAGAAATAGTGTAATCAACAGTATCCGGAGAAGGCAATGGCACCCCACTCCAGTACTCTCGTCTGGAAAATCCCATGGACTGAGGAGCCTGGTAGGCTGCAGTCCATGGGGTAGCCAGGAGTTGGACACGACTGAGCGACTTCACTTTCACGTTTCACTTCATGCATTGGAGAAGGAAATGGCAACCCACTCCAGTGTTCTTGCCTGGAGAATCCCAGGGACGGGGGAGCCTGGTGGGCTGCCGCCTATGGGATCGCACAGAGTCGGACACGACTGAAGTGACTAAGCAGCAGCAGCAGCAGCAGCAGCAATCAACAGTATCAGACATAAATACTAAATATTCTGTGAAATTGTAATTTAATGGACACACTTTTCCATGACAGAAATGTACCATAATTTATTTAGATTACACCTCTATTTTTGATTACTTAGTTTTTTTCCCTTGTTTTTGCTAGCATAAATAACAATCTTGTTTTCTCACCTCACTGCCATTATATATTAAAAATGATTTGTGATGGCTTGACAGTGTGAAAGGTAAATAATTGTATGTTGCTATTTTAATTTGCTTAACTTTGATTACTAGTGAGATTGACATGTTAATATGTGTATTGATTGATCAGTTGTATTTTTTCAGTTGTAAATTGTTTCTAGCCTTGTTTGTTTGGGGATGTTAATATCTTTCTTATTGTTTTGAAACACCGTGTTAACTTCCTATAATGATTTAAAGGTCCCAACATGATTTAGCCTTGATATTTCTTGATAACATTGTGTTTCAGTCTCCCCACTACCCTTTATGTTCAAGACACTTCAGCCACTTCTCAAACAGGCTAATCTTTGTCTTGCCTCATGGCCTTTGCACTTGTGGTTATTCATTTTCTGGATCCCTCTTCCTCAAATCTTTATGCGGTTGACTGTGTCTCGTCATTCATGTTTTAGCTCAGATGTCAGCTCCTTAGAGGAACTGTTCTCAGCTTTCTAATGTAGCTTCCCTCTTTCCCCTTTCATATACCATCATGTTATTGCCTCTGGGTTTTTTGTTTGTTTGTGTGTTTCCGCAATCTTTTATGGTCTTTGTAACGTTTATCACTGTCTGAAGTTATTCATTACTTATTGCCTGTCCTTTCCAATGAGAATGAAAGAACAATGGGGGCAGGTACCTACTCTGATTTGCTCACTGCTATACCCTCAGGGATAGAGTATTGTCAGACCAAATTAGTATATTTGTTGAATGGATAATATAAGGATATCAGCCTTTTGTGTTTTTCCCTTCTGTCAGTTGTCTTCTTTTTTTATATCGTATTTTTCTAAAGAATTTTATATTTTCATGGAGTCACATCAGTGAAGCATTTTTCTTTTTTACAAAAGCATTGACTTATTTGGCAGCACCAGGACTTAGGTGTGGCATGAGAGATCCTCAGTCTTCATTGCAGCATGCAGGATCTTTAGTTGCAGCATGGGGATCTTTGGCTGTGGCGTGCAAACTTGCAGTTGTGGCGTGTGGGATCTAGTTCCCTGACCAGGGGTCACACCCAGGCTCCCTATATGGGGAGAGCTGAGTCTTAGCCATTGGACCACTAGGGGAGTTCCAATGAAGCATTTTTCCTATAGGACATTTTCATTACTTTTAGAAGAAAAGGAACAGCTTTTTCGTCTTGAGCTCTTCCATTTTCCTGTGTTCTGATATGTTTCTGAATATAAAATTGTGATTTATTTTTATGAATTAAGGAAAGGTTTAAAGATAAAACTAGTTCTTATAAATGTATGTGCTTTCTTCTAGTCTTAATACACATTTATTTATAAAACAGAGACCATACTGTATAGAGAGCTTTTTATCATTTTTCAATTGATATTGTGCCATGTGCATATTCTTAATTTTTCACAAATATGATCTTTTTAATGTCTACAGAATATCCCATCTTAGGCATCTGTAAATATATACTTTTTTAAAAAATATAGACATAGTTAATATTACCGTTTAAGTTTTGTGTTCACACAAAAATAAAAATTATGATTGTTCCATTATGATAAATTACTGAACACAGAGTAGTGCATCATGGAAGTGTGTATGATAGTTTAAGATATTTGAATGTATTGTGCTCAGTTGTGTCCAACTCTTTGCAACCCCTGTGGACTATGGCCCACCGGGCTCCTCTGTCCGTGGGATTCTCCAAGCAAGAATACTGGAGTGGGTTGCCATTTCCTTATCCAAAGATATTTGAATATTCACTGCTAAATTATACCTCAGGAAATTGAAATCATGTCCCAGCCCTAGTATTAATTTACGCCTTGTCTGTTTCTCATGGTATTTTCCAGCTCCCCGTAACTGTGTGCTCTTAAAATCTTGGCCTGTCTCTTTCCTTCTGTGCCCTCTCCCTAAAGTGTATAAAATGATTATCATATTGTTGTCGTATGGTCATCTCTGTCAACCTTTCCTTTATCCTTCATGTCTGTGTTTAAATAACTTTTCTCCTACTGAGGTTGTATATATGGTCACTTAGGTTTAATCTAAATTTTGATAGTTCCAACTCTTATTTATATCAAACTTATTGTAAAGTATTTTGTAGAAAAAGTTCTCACTGTATTTTCTTTAGTTATGCCAGCCATATCATTTTAGAGTAATGGTATTTTCTAGTTTCATGCTAAATTTTTATATATTCCAGGGTTTTGGGAGAAAGATTTTTTTATTCTAGTCCATTGTTACATTAATTCTTGTTTTATATAATATTGATTTATAACATTTCTTTATTTTGCATTATCTACTAGAGTAATAATTATCTGATTTTGCTATCTCTTATTTTTAAAACTATCCTGGTTTTTGTTATGATTATTTTTCTCATGAACTTAGAATCACTTTGTCAAGTAGCCTTCTCAAATATACCATCCTTGTTTTTTCTTCTTGTGAAATTTTGTTAAAATTATTATATTAT
Source organism: Bos indicus (assembly GCF_029378745.1). Lineage (NCBI taxonomy): Eukaryota > Metazoa > Chordata > Mammalia > Artiodactyla > Bovidae > Bos > Bos indicus. The sequence goes on along the minus strand of NC_091780.1, from coordinate 36,978,231 downwards.
TTATATAAGGTATTATAATATCTAGAATTACATATATGAGGTCAGATCAGTTTTCTTTTCTGTCTTAGCAAAGTTTTTTTTTTCTTCTGTTAAGATGTCCAGTACATTTCATTTAAAGTCATTCCTAGATGTTTATTTAATTTAAGGTCATTCCTAGTTGCTTTTTCAAAATTTGTTTTCATTTATATATTTAAGTGATTATTTTAGTTCTTGGTTTTCTGTGGTCACTAGAACAATTACCACAAATTTTCTGTCTTAAAAAAACACAGATTCATTTATTCTTTTACAGTTCTGGAGGCCAGAAGTCCAAAGTAAATTTCACTGGGCTAAGTCAAAATATTGATTGGTTCCTATGGAGGCTGTAGAGGAGAACCCCTTTTCTTCCCTTTTCTAATTTCTGGAGGCTGTGTGCTTTCCTCCTTGAATCAAGCCAACATCTTGCTTCTGTCATCACATCTTCAACCTCCTTTGACATTATCTCTTTCTTATGAGAACCCTTTGATTATATTTGAGGAACATCTAGGTAATCTGGGATACTCAGCTCATCTCAAGATCTTTAATAACATATACAAGTTTAGAAGGACATTTGTAGTTCTAGAGATTACAATGTGGGTACTCTTCAGAAGGCAATAATTCACTCTATCACATATAAGAAAATTCTTGATTTTCTGTACTATTTTGCTTTTTCCCATATTATTCAACAACTGTATTAAGTGTAGTTGTATTTCGTTTATTTCCTAGATAGTCATAAAACTGATAAGTAATCAGAACTTTTTCTGTGTTTTATAGTGCTAACTTTATACCTCTTGTTTCTACTTCTGCCTTTTTACTGCTTTTAGTTTTTAATATAGATGCCCCAAATATTTTCATTTTATTTATCATATTTGCTCATAGTTTAGGATAGGTATTTTTTTCTAATCCTGGGAAGTGATTTGTTCATTATTTCCTCTCATCCCCTACTCATTTGACATATTTGTTATATTTATTTACAACCCAGTATTAACCCTCATTTGTATTTTGGATTAAATTCTATTTGACCATAGTGTATCAGTTTTTCAATACATTGCTGGACTAATTTACCAGTCCTTTATTTATGATTTTTGAAATATTAACATTAGTAAATATGTTTCATTTTTTGTGTATTATCCTTTGTATATAGCTTCCTTTTCCATTTGAGGTATCAGAGATATGCTAGCTAATAAAATGAATTTAAAGGTATTATATTTTTTTTTTAGGCTAAAATAGTTATTATAGCTTGATAATTATCTCTTCATTTTAAGTTTGAAAGACTGCACAAACAATCTGCCCTCAAAGTTTATTTGAATATAGTTTTGACAGATTTTTAAATTTCTTTGGTTAATTAATTTTTGAATCAGTTTTGAAAATTTACATTGTCACAGGCAAGTTTTCCTTTCCATGAAGATTCTAAAGGAACATTGTTCCATACTTACTATGTCTTAAGCATGATGCCAGGTGTACTGTACATACAAAAATAAAGAATATAGGATTCTTAGTCTCAATGAGCATATAGTACTAAAAAGAAAGTTAATTTTGCTAGAAGCAAGACAGAAGAAATAGACAAGAAATTAACAGTCAAGCAGAACTTCTGATAAGAATTTCATCATTAATCATGAATATAGGCAGCAGAAACCAAGGCATAAAAATGGAATATGGGAAGATTTGAGAGACTTTTAAGTAGAAAATTACAGCTAGAATTTAGGTCTGGCCAGGAAGAAATAATGGGTAGATATTAGAAGCTGTGGAGAAGGCAATGGCAACCCACTCCAGTACTCTTGCCTGGAAATTTCCATGGACAGAGGAGCCTGGTGGGCTGCAGTCCATGGGGTTGCTAGGAGTTGGACACGACTGAGCGACTTCACTTTCACTTTTCACTTTCATGCATTGGAGAAGGAAATGGCAATCCACTCCAGTGTTCTTGCCTGGAGAATCCCAGGGACGGGGGAGCCTGGTGGGCTGCTGTCTATGGGATCGCACAGAGTCGGACACGACTGAAGTGACGTAGCAGCAGCAGTGTATTCTAGACAGGTTGTCATTAATGTGAAAGGCTGGAATAGGCAAATCAATATCCAAATGGTAAAGGCTGGAATAGGCAAATCAATATCCAAATGGTAGTTTGTTTGTTAGAAACCAAGGTTATCTACTACAGTACATACCTGGTAGTTATCCAAGAGAGAAGAAATGACATTCTTTTAAGATTTTGAACCATATAGCATGAATGGTGATCTAAAAGACCATATTTTATTTAGTAACATTTTTAAGTAAATCTTTAGTGGAAAAGTGAAATTAAAAAAATTAATGTGGGAGTTTAAACATCTTGTTTGAAATTTGTTTGAAGAAATTTATCAGCAAATGTATACCAAGCACATAAGATGTATGGATATCAAAATGAAATATCTTCTGCACTCAAAAGATCTGAAAGTCTTGTAAGATGTTTTATAAGGGTGATTTCAAAGTATCTATTCAGTTGCCTTACATACGTGAGTTATGTAAGCCCATGTAAGTACCATCACATGGGCCTATATATTTTCCTCATGCCAAAAATTTCATACTAATACTTCCCCGGACCGCCAAGTAATACTTGCCGGACTACCCAACCCCCACCCACAATGTTCCTTCTTCATTCTCTCTTGCCACTGACAATCACTGCTCTGTTTTCTATTACAGTAGAATCAATTAGACTTTTTAGAGTTTTATTTAAATGGAATCATAAAATATGTAGCCAAGTGTCTGGGTTTCTTTTGCCCTGTATAATATTTTCATCCTTGTTGTTACATGTATAAGTAATTTATTACTTTGCGTTGAGGAGTGGTCATTGTCTGAATATATAGTTTTTAAAAAAAAAAATTCATTCACCTTGACAGATGGCTTAAATTGTTCTCAGATTTTGAAAGGAATAAGATTGCTATAAACATCCAAGTTCAAGTCTATCTGCAGGTATATGTTTCATTTCTCGTGACTAAACACTTAGGAATAGAATATCTAGATCAGGTGGAATATTAAACTTTGTAAGAAACTGCCAGACTATTTTTCCACCAATGCATTAGCATTATAGTTGGTCTACATATTTACCAGTACTTGGTGATGTCTCAGTCTTTTAAAATTTTAGCCATTGTAATTTGTGTGTAGTTTATCTCATTGTAGTTTTAACTTGAGTATTCCTAATGGGTTTTCTTGTGCTTACTGACCATTGCTATATTTTCTTTTGTGAACTATCTTCACATCCTTTGCTCATTTGTATTGGGTTGTTTGCTTTCTTCTTTTTAAGTTACAGCAGTTCTTTTTACATATTCTGGATACAAGTCCTTTGTCAGATGTTCTTCCATGTTATGGATTGCCTTTTTATTTACCTATTTGTGTCCTTTAAGGAGCAGAACATTTTAATTTTTAAAAAGTCCAATTAATAAATGTTTTATTTTATGCCTTTTGCTTTTTGTGTCTTAAGTAACTTTTGCAAATGTCTAGTTTTCTACTGTTTTATCTCCTAGCAGTTAGGTTTATGATGCATCTTGAGTTAATTCTTGACTTTGGTGTGAAACAAATTTAAGTTAAATTTAAATTAAATATTTAATTAAGAGAAGTCTAAAAGAGATTAAGAGAAGTCTAAAAGAGATTTTTTTTTGGAATTAAAGATAGATTTGGTATTTGTTTATATAAGAAATCATTTCTAGCTTCTATACCCATACAAAATTTGAAAAGCTCCTTTGTAAATTAATGGATTTCCTGTTTTTGGTGGTATTTAGTAAAAATTAGTAACATTCGCAAATGAATTTGTACATATAGATATCTGGTACTTGTCAGGCATAAAATATTAGTAAATATGGTTGGATTTTATGGTTATTGCTAATGCTGTTGTTATATTCAGATTGCAGAAGTTTGGAGAGGATGATATTTAGATGAAAAATTTCTGGATTCTATTACATATTCCACGTAGTGGTCATATTTTTAAGTTGATTGTTTTTTTCTGCCTAATGATGTACTTACTGCTTGCCTTAAAATCAGTTTACTAGACGTGTTATCCTAACATATATGAAAATTATAATTTACCAATAAACTCAACGTTTTAGCAAAATTAGTGTTAATGTTAAATTATATTAAACATTAAAAATTATATATAGTTCTAAGGACTTTTTATCACTATTTAACCAATTGCTCTTATGAAATAAAAACAAAGCAGACTCATGAACTACATCTCAAAAAATGTGTTTTTGTTTTTTTGGTTTGAGCTAAGCTTTTTTTTTTTTTTTTTTTTTTTGCGTTACATGGCATGAGAAAATAGTAAACTGGTGCTTTTCTCTGTGTATTAGACTTGTATTTGTTTTGTTTTGGTTTTAAGTAATCCGTGTCTCTGTAAATATTTCATTCTTTAAAAACAATGAGTTTTCTTTTCCCTTTAATTTTTCTTTTTTATAAAATATAAATAAAGATGTCATATGGAAATATTTATTGAAAAACCTGTTAGGTGAAAGTAGGCATATTAGAGCAGGAGTTGGCAAACTTTTTCTGTAATGGGTTGGAAGCTAATATTTTAGGCTTTGCAGACCTAGAGGTAAAATCAGGGATATTATATAGATATCATACAACAAAACAGAAAACATTTCCACAATTTTTTGTTGACAGAATTCAGTCTAAAACAATACTACTAGTAATAACAACACCAGTGGCAGTGGAGAACAACAGAGAGATCTAAAGAAAAGAATTTTGGGGAAAAGAAGGAAATAATGTTTTCCTTATTTAGGGTTCAAAGTCTGCATTCCTATCAAATCAGTTGTAAATTTCCACCTGTACATGCTAATTTTGAGTGAGATTTTACATATTTCATTCTAGAAAATGAAATCTCTTCACACAGATAGGTTGTGCCAAACACTGATGTTAATCTAGGTACATATGATAATTTGGGGGCATATCTATTTTTTCTGAGGCATTTATAGAATTTTAACACATTATTCCCTTAAAATTTGCTTTTAGCATGTCATTATATTACATTAATCATTGCCAACTGAAGATTAGGTGGAAGCTCCTCAAATGTACAGTTAATTAGACTTTGAAATACAGATATCTTTTTTGCACTGCATTGAAGTACAAAAATGTTGCAGAAACTGTAGTTTAAACTCAGAAAATACACCTGCTGCCAATGTATGTGGGGTTGAGTTCTCACTTCTCATTTTAATTGTTGATAACATGGGAAATATATACTTGTGATTCAGAAACTTAGTTGTTGTATAAATGACTTGACTGCAGTTTAAGTTTTGCATATAAGTATTGTTTTGCCCTCTATCTTGAATTGAATTCATTACAAACATTTCAAAGTCTGCAGCAAAAACTAATTTTCAAAGCTATTCGGTGTCAGTAACAGTGGTTGAAAGTCACAGACGTTGTTCTCATTCAGAAAAAATTCCATCCTGGCTGGAGTTCAATAAATCCCAATAAACTTTATCACTGCTAAATTACTGAACTGTTACGTGGTAGGGCAAATCAGGATGTTCATCTTTTATTTCTGATAAAAATTCGTAGAATTGGTAATGATTAAGTCTATCAGAGTGAATGAAGTTTTATTCGTGAAGCTACTGGTTCAGTAACACATGATAGATTCAAATATATTTTACGAGGTATTTGCTGATTTAATAATATAATGAATAATCATAGGTTTCAGTGCCTTAATATCTTTACAAGCTTTGTAAATCTGTGCTACTAAGTTTCTTTTGGTCTCACACACATATTTTTACCACTATCAGTGGTAAATCATCTAACCAGATTGTACTGCGAGTTATCAATTCATGATTTCACAACTTTTTTGAAAATATTCTTGCTTGTAGTTTTTCACACAACTGTTAATAGAAGCTTATCCATCAACCACATTACTTCCTTGATAAACAACAACTGGCATTAACTCCTTGGTTAAAAGTTGGCTTTCTCTGGACAAGTTTTAATTTACTCTTCATTGTGAAATGCTTTTCTTCTTTGACTAACAAACGAGCTACACAGAAGCTTACTTTGGTGGCACCTGCATTTCATTTTTGTCTTTTCGAATAAGATATTTCAGGTTTTTCTGACCATTTTCTTCTTGTTTGATGGGAATATTATGATGCATGTATAATCTGGTAGTTTTCTTTTGGCCCAGCTATGATGTTATTGCTTAATAATAACACACTGCTTCCTGTCAAATATAGGACCTTTTTCAATTAATTTACGAAAGCAGCCAACATGACCTAGCAGTCATAGGTCATCTTCTGGAATAATAATGATGTCCCAAAATACCAAGTAAGTTCTTCAAGATGTACTTGGGACACTTTTTCTTCCCATGTAAAATGTGAAGGAATCAATGAAGTGAAAATATTTTCTTTGGTTTTGCATATATGCATACCATATATGCATATGCATAAGCATATACCATACCATATATGGTAGAGCCAAGAAGACACCTAAGAACATAACTCAAGTAATCATTCCACAAAAGGTGAAAATTTGAATGTTAGAGGAAGTATTTTAAAAACCCATAAAGCAAAGAAGCATTATAAATATTTTACTCTGTAGAAGAGGGTATTACAAACTGAAGAGTACATTAGTAATTTTATCGGAAGTATTTTACCCCAAATGTCATTAACTACAGTTATGTGTCCTTGAAAGTATAATGCAAAAATAACAACAAAAAATCATTTACCATACACATTTTAGGAGGGAAAACGTATTTGTGTGAGTTAACACATACTTGATTTCAAAGTAACACATTCAAATTCTGAGGACTAAGACCAGCTTAATTTTGTTAAAAGTTTCAACTCTTAGCAAAATACATCTGTCTGGTGCTGTGTAATGAGAAAAACATCTGTCTGTTTTACATTAACAATTATTGTACTTTTATTACCAGCCAACTTATTTTTTGTTGAATGTCTCAGCTGCAAACCATAAAACAGATGTGACCAATTCCTACAGGAGTTTTTTTCTATAGTCAACAAATAACTTTGCTAACTTCTTCTATTTCCCATATAAAAAGGAAGTTTCTTTAGGCATTCGGTATCTTATTATTTAAAGATTCAAATGACCCATTACTATATTGACAATGAAGAAAAGGAAAACAAGATTCAGGAAACGATGGATGACAGTCTTTATAAAACATTTCTGTCTTATCACACCCTAAATGATTATGACTTCATATAACAGTAACATGTCTGAAAGTTATCTGTGAAGTTATTAGAAAATGAAATCACATTCTCCCATTTTATTATCACTCTTGATTATACTAAATCCACACGTTCTCCTTCTCACACTTCCTTAACTGTTTGCATTTATCAGTAAATGAATGGCTAATTAACAATCACCTGGGATAGCTAATTCATGAAATTGTGTGTTTCATAGACATCAACACAAGTCAATAATGGGAATGACAGCTAATTTATGAAAACTGTCTCATAGACACCAGCACATGTCAATAATGGGAGAGTATATTCAAAACAAGGAGATTTATTGTTAAAAAATATAGTTCCGTGGCTTCCATGTGAGTAATTTTGTATTTTTATTACTGGATTAACATGCACTAGGCAGCTTCTGATATTGAAGTGGTCTAAAGCTTGCTCTCTTGAGGTCGTTGTAATATGATCCTCTTAACAAGTCTCTCAGCCTTCTCATCTAAATCTGCTTCCCTCAATTCTCTAGCCTTTTTGTCTTTACTCTTATTCTGCTCTCTATTCTACAGAGAAAAATGTTAATATATTTCTTTGGGGAGAGGGGTACTTGCTCAGGATTCATTTGAATATGGTAGTATTATAAACACATACTTTATTTGAGATTCTTTAACTTGAGATTCTGAGATCCAAAGTGTTACTCGGTTCAGTTCAGTTGCTCATCCTGTCTGACTCTTTGTGACCCCATGGATTGCAGTACACCAGGATTAAAGAAGTTTACATTGTAAGACAAGGTTCTTTTCATCTGGAAGTTTTAGTTTGCATTAAGTTATGTATTGGAAATATTAGACAGTTCTTCCTTTTCTTGTTGTTTGTCTTTTATCAGTTTTTAAAAATTGCTTGCTGGCTAATTATTTACCCAGTGGAAATCCTCATAATATGCTAACATGCGAGATTAATGTTTTTTGACAGGATTAATGTTTTTTGACAGTATTAATTGAGAAATCAACCCAAATACGCTCAGTAAAAACTCAAATTTGAGAGATGTTAAATGTGAGATTGTATTTTTAACTCTGCAAACTGGGTGGGGTTATTGATGACTAACATGGTTCTGTTTTTCATCAGTTACTAAATTCCAAAAGTATAACAACTTTGGATCAGTTGCTTTTGTATTCAAACACTCTTACAGTTTCAAAGCTGGTGTTGCTTAGAAACCTGTATAAACACTTAATGTCTTCTCCAAAGGAAGAAATAAAAAAAAAAATCTTCGCATAATTTTTAAGTGAGATAATTGTAAAACTAGACCAAAAATACGTATATTTATTTAAAAGCTCTGGAACTGTTTAGAAAATTCTTAAAGAAATGAAAAAGTATTTAAATTTGTTATATTTATAGTATTAGAAATAATATATACATATATATGTGCTTACTCACTTGGTTTACTGACAAATGAACCATGTAAAGAGTTGCTCTTACATTCCTTTGTATTGAGCTACATTGTATCTGAAACTAATATTGGATGGTGAAATTGTATGTTTATGATTTATCCTGAATTTAGAATACAGGGGAACAGAACTAAAAAGTAACTTGTCATTTTCGCATGCATGCATGCTCAGTCATGTCCAACTCTTTGTGACCCTGTGGACTATAGCCCACCAGGCTCCTTTATCCATGGAATTTTTCAAGCTAGAATACTGGAGTGGGCTGCCATTTCCTCCTCCAGGAAATCTTTTGGACACAGGGATAGAACCCTCAATGCATGTAAAAGGGACTTCTGTTCATTGGGTAGTCATGAGCTGTGGTCCTTAGGCTAGAAAAAATACTCACTAAGTTTGTTACATTTTCAGTGATTCTGGGGCCTGGCAGTGCAGTAATTAGATGATCAAGTCCCAGTCTCTGTGGTAATTAACACTATGGCTGCAGATTGTACAGGATGCACACTTCCTATTCATTAGGTACGTGGAAGCCCATGGATGGGAAAGGACCCTTTGAGGATGAACATCAATAGAATCAATAAGCTGATCAGACTTGCATTGCCCAGGTAAGTCACCACAGCCACCTAAGTACACCATTGTCCAGAGTCAAAAAAAAAAGCCTAGTGATTCTAGCACATCAGACCAAGGAAGTCTCAGCAAATATGTCCAATCAGCCAGATTCACAACCAGGTGAAAACGGGGACTTAGGGCACCTAGCTAGGGATACCAGACCTGTCTAATCCTACTGAATAGACTATATACATAGGCTTTCATCCCTCCTCTGGAGGATACTGCTGAGCATTGGTGATTAGACACCTTTCTGGTGAGTCAGCTAGGGTTGAATCTAAACCATATTATATGGGTAAGATAGGGGAAGGACAGAAAAGTGTAAAGTGATTATTACAAAGACTGATCATGCTGCAGAGATTGAATCATGCGGCTATGGATGGTAAGCCACAACCTTGGCTGTGGAAGGGAGAATACCTTAGACACGAGCAAGCTAGGAGTGTAGAGAGGAAATATTCATCTCTTAGCTCTTGTCCACAGAGCATATGGCCAGTGTAAGCCAAACTATAGCCATCACTTTCAACTCAACTGTTAACCACTGAAGAATCTTAGTCTAATTCTCAGAAACTTCTGACTAACCTGTTTAGTTTAATTCTGTTTAACCTTTGGTACCCTGTGGTCTCCCTCTGCTGCTTAAGGGAAGAGAGACTCTTTTGCTTGTTTTTCAGATTATAACCAATGATTCTGAACTCTTTAAGCTGAGAGGTGATGAAAAATCACATTGCTCTGTACTTCCTGCTGGCCAGTCAAAATGGGTCATGTGAGTTTGCCAACACCTCTTGCTGCACTTGGGTTAATGACATATTTAAGAGGTTTGACTTTGGCTGAAGAGCTTGGCTGTCTGTCCCAAGTGCATCTGATTACCCTACTGGGAGTCATATTTGATCCAAGCCACTATGAAGACAAGTAAAATATCTGATGAATCAGTTGTGCTCCTGAGATCTGTTGTTGGAATACATGAAAGATTGGGATTAGGGGTTCAAATTGTAGGGGAACAGCTCCAGCATGATGCCCTGGCAACTGTGAATGTACAGACAGGCATGCCACATTTTATTGTGCTTTGCAGATACTGCCTTTTTTTAAAACAAATTGAAAGTTTGTAGCAAACTATATTGAGAAAGTCTGTTGGTGCGATTTTGCCAATACCATTTGCACACTTCGTGTCTCTGTATCACATTTTGGTAATTCTCACAGTATTTCAAACTTTTACATTATTATTTTATTTATTATGGTAATCTGTGATAAGTGTCATGTGTGATTTTTGATGTTACTATTGCAAAAACATTACAGCTAGCTGAAGACTTAGATGATGGTTACCATTTTCAGCAATGACGTATTTTTTACTTAGAGTATGTACATTTTTCTTTTAGATGTCATGCTATTGCATATAATTTTTACATGCACTAGGAAACCAAAAAATTAGTGACTTGCTTTATTGATATACTTGTTTTACTGCAGTGGTCTAGAACCAAATCTACAGTACCTCTGAGGTATGCTTGTTTACAAACTTAGCAGTTTTGAATCTACTTTTATTGCTAGTAAACTTAGAAGATAAATCTCTCTTTTTCTTTGCACATTTTTCAGCTTGTGACCTAAAATATTGATGCTGAACTATCAAATGCGCAGTAATTTTCAAATCCTATTCCTTGGAAAATTAGTATTTCTGACTACTTCTCTCAGAACTACTTTGGGACCAAATTTTGTTTAGTTGGTTTATTTTTTGATATGCATAAACTTTACCAAATATAACGTTAGACTTTAGAGTTCTGTACCAGAGAGCTCTAACATTAACTTTTGTCAGAGTACATTTGAAAATGTCATTACAGGAAATTGTAAGCTGTCCATCATGGAATTATACAGTGTTTTAGCTGAAAGAATCAATAAACTTGGAGAGCCTTTCAGTTTTTCAGATAAGAAAATTTGTGGCCTGCTCCTGGTTGTGTATCTGATTATTTAGAGAGTAGGAATTAAATTAAGATCATACAAGTCTTTGCATTAAATACAGTCAGCTCTCTTTATTCATGGTTTCTTTATTTGCAGATTTGCTCACCCACTAAAGTCGTATTTGTAAGCCGAGTATCTGTACTCACTGGACTTTCATTACCGTTCAAAGACTTGGGTGGAGTGGTGAAAAATTTGGGTCACCTGGCACTCACATCCACAACCTGGTTCAAACAAGGCTATGCTTTGCTTTGTTTTAGCTCTCATACTCTAAGCTAGTGTCCTTTCACAGTTTAGTGCCATACTTTTCACATTTTTGTGCATTTTGTTGATGATTTCATTGTTTGAAACAGCCTACAGGTGTAGTGCTGAAATGCTGCTTACATTGTCTTATATTCCTAAGTACAGGAAGACTGTGATGTGCTTTACAGAGAAAATACAAATGATAGGTAGTCTTTATTCAGGAATGACATATAGGACCATTGGCTATGAGTTCAGTGTTAACGATTCAACAATATGTACTAAATAAGGTGTCCCTAAACAGAAACGCAGTGAAACCAAGTTATATGTTCAAGATTGATGAAGATGTTCTGACCAGAGGCTCATAGGAACCTAAACTTGTATTTGCCCTGGGAGTTCTAATTCAGTGTTCATTAACTGAGTATTTCAAGTTACTGTGTAGACCGTGTGTGTGTGTGTGTGTGTGTGTGTGTGTGTGTGTGTGAGTTGCTCAGTCATGTCTGACTCTTTGTGACACCATGGACTGTAGCTCGCCAGGCTCCTCTGTCCATAGAATTCTCCAGGCAAGAATACTGGAGTAGGTTGCCATTCACTTGTATAGAGGATCTTCCCAACCCAGAGATTGAACCCTGTTCTCCCACACTGCAGGCAGATTCTTTACTGTCTGAGCCACAAGGGAAGTCCCTTGACCATATGGTATAGACCATAACTGCAACAAATGTTGTGAATTGATTACCTATATATATCAAGATAAATTTTACCCATTCTTCCTCAATGGGTAAAATTACTATAATTTTCTTTTTAAGATTCATGTTGATATTTGGCAGAAAACAAAACTCTGTAAAGCAGTTATCCTTCAATTAAAAAATAAAATCAAAGTTAAAAAAAAGGTTTTACCAATGGAATATAAATTAAGAACATTTCTTAGTCTGTTACTTGTTTTAGAAAATAAGTTTTCCTATGGTATTTTCCTGCTAATTATCTGGTTCTCCTCTCAAGGTCACATAGCTTTTGTTTTTCCCAAAGGATGATTCTCTGACTGTAGTTTTTTACAGTACCTTTCATTATTCACAAGGAATCCAGGGGGACAGGAATTGAGTCATGCAAATCCATTAGCATTACTAGGAAAACAACATATCAGAAAGACACATTTTATTGTAATTCATCATTTCAGGAGTAACTTACATGAAGCCTCATTCTCCAATTATTTGACCTTGCTTTCCCTCATTCTTTTGCATACGTGTTAAGAGTCTATAATTTTTCTAAATCAAACTTGAATGACATCACTTATCTAGGAACTGATACCCCAGATCCAAAATTTTGTGTATTTAAATTCAAAGACCTTTATAAATTGGCCCTATTTGACTTATACTTGGTCTCATATTTATTCTCTAATGCACATTATTTGCTGCTACTGTGATCTCACTGCTCCTCCTCACTTGCTCTGTAGGCACTCACATCTGCTTTTGCTCATGCTGTCTCCTGATATCCTCCAAAATCTAACTTGGAATTTAGTTCACAAATTGTAATATGATTGCTTCGTTTGTAAACATAACTGAAAAGTTCTTACCTGATTACTTCAGTATTGAGAATATCTTTAACTTTATAAAATTTTACAATTTGTAGTTATGTTAGATGAAATATAGTATATTCTAAATACATATGTGTGTATACATATATGTATTTTATATTTATATATTTATTTGACGGAGCTGGGCCTTAATTGGGCTTCCCTGGTGGCTTAGACGGTAAAGCGTCTGCCTGCAATGCAGGAGACCCGAGTTCAATTCCTAGGTCAGGAAGATCCCCTGGAGAAGGAAATGGCAATCCACTCCCACACTCTTGCCTGGAAAATCCCATTGACGGAGGAGCCTGATAGGTTACAGTCCATGGGGTCACAGAGTCGGACAGAAGCACACAAGACCTTTAGTTGTGGCATGCAAAATTTTAGTTGTGGCATATGGAATCCAGTTCCCCAACCAGGGATTGAACCCAGGCCCCCTGCGTTGGAAGTGTGGAGTCTAAACCACTGGACCACCAGGGAGGTCTCTCTAAATATATTTTTAAAATATTAATTTTACTTGAAACAACAAAATTCTGTAAAGCAGTTATCCTGCAGTTAAAAAATAAAGTGGCAAAAAAATACTAATTTTACATGAAAAGACTTGAGTTCATCATGTAAGGTTAAAAGAAAGCACTGTCCTACAGGGAGAAAATGTTTTCTTGTATGTTAGTTTATCCATTATAAAATTTTGATAAAAATTACTTCAGTATTGAATGTACTTTCATAAACAACTGCACAGACTATAGAATGTTTAATTTCAAACAAACTTGAAAAAGAATGTAATCTAGTACTTACAAATTGGAACTCTTAGCAATAATTCTTTATTTCCAAATGAAAGTTTTAAAATTTAATCTTTTATACTTATATGTTTATTCTAAACTAGGAAATATGGTGGTTTCAATTTATCACAAAAATTGTAAAAGAGGTAGTTATTCATAAATGAGAACTCTCTAAAATAAGCTGACATCTGCTATCTAATATATAAAGATAGTGGAAATTCTTTTCTTTTAAAAGACTTTCACCATGATTATTGTACTTTATAAGTCCACTTATTTATTCAAAATTTGGACAACCTAAAGAACTATAGAAAGGAAAACAAAAAGCCCCCATGATCCCAACACAAATACTGGCAAAGTTTTAACTCTCTTCTTAATAAGAAGCTTTCTTTTTCTTCCTTTCTCTGTATAAACAATTGTGATTCTCATAGGAATTGATCATTTTTTCATTCACATGTCATAAGCTGTGTAATGTCAAACATTTTATTAATCACTGCTTGCTAAAAATTAGCTGTTCAGATAATTTTTCGTAAAATGTTTGTAAACTCCTTCATCTGTAAATACTTGCATCTGAATATTTCTTTGTATGGATTCCTAAGAGAGAGATTAGTTTGCAAATAATAAGAAAAGTTAAAGCTCCTAACTTGTATTGCAAAATTGCTTTCTAAAAAGGTAAACGTTTAAGTCTAAAGAGATACACCTAGAATGTAGTATTTGGTATAAGCAGGAAATCTTTTTTTTCTTTTGAAAATTGCTTTCTCAGTTTCATTTTGACAAGAATAATTTCAGTTCCCAGTTGTTTTTAATAGCTTATCACATACATGATTCTTTTATTTCCAAAATATGTTTCAAACCTTGTTTCTTCAGGGTGATCCATTTTTGCCTTTGGTGTGGTGGTGGAGAAATACTAAAATATTCTAATTATTATAGATTTAGAATTGGTAGCATAATGTGCGTACTCATCTTGTCCTTTTTCAAAAATAAAAAATTATGTTTGATTTCCAAATGAGCACTGAAGTCAACTTTTCAACCTCTAATATCAACCCCTGTAGGAATTATTTTTTAATTTTTTGATTCAGTATAATTGGGAATGAATTTAGTTTTCCTTTTAGAGATAACAATGCAGTATTATATGTTATAGTTTATCTTTTCCTGTAGATTCTAAGCTGATCATTGCTTATAGAAATTTATATTTGAAGAACTGTTTAACATGTTTAGCTTATTTCTAAAGTTTATTTTCAGTTAATACTTGTGAATTTGGAAATTAGATATTTAGATTTTAAAACTTTTAGAGTGTATTTTCCAGTTAGGATTTGGAATTGCAAAGAAAAATCCAGTTAGTCAATTTTTATCATAAAAATATTTAAAGAAAGCAATGTTTATTTTCCTCATTTTAGAAAATGGTATTAATGATTCTTAATATTTGGTATTTAGAAAGCTAATAATTATGATGATAGTATTAAGATTTTATAAATATCCACATGTATTTAAATGAATAGTATATAGGAATTAAATATTTTTTTCTTTTCACTATGACTGAAATGGTCCACTGAATAACATATTTTTTTCAGAAATAGAGTTAACATCATTACATAAAATTTTTCTTCATTTCAGAGCAAGCACATTTAAGGATATTTTATTACAAAATAACAGTATGATTTATCGTCCCTTTGAAATAAACTATTTGATATAAATCACAGTAATGAATTTATACCATGTTTATGATAAGAGTTTAAATTTGGGAGTACAGTTTACAGTTGACATTTCATTAGAAAAGTTAGAGTTTTTCAGTCCTGTTCCCAGCACAGATTTTGTGTACTTTTTTCAACAAATATTTCTTAAAAATTAAAAATGACATACTATCTATTTTGAAATTGAGGAATAGGAAACTGAGGAATTTGTCAGTGTCTTAGAGTTCAAAGGATATCCCTGTTGAGATGGACTAGTGATTTATATGCTACTATACCATTGTATCACATATGTAACCTATTTATGAGTATATTTTTAAAACATATGTTGTTTCTGAAGTCAGTGTTTCAGTTTTAGTTGGGAAGTGGCAAACAGTAAAATTGGTATTTATAATAAAATTAATTTAATTGTTAAATTATCTTAGCATTCCTAGGTACTTATTTCATTTGGTCTTTTCAACTTATAATTTTATGTTCTTTCAACTGTGTTATACTGCTTCCCTTAATTCTTACTTACGTTATAGGTAGGTAACGAGTGCTTATATGCCCTGGTACCTGAAATAAAACAATAAAACAGGACCTGCAAAAATTCCTGCTCCTATGAAGCTTACATTCTCATAGCCAAGAAAACTAAGAAACTAAATTACTAATGTTATTTCAACAGGAGAAGGAAGCATTGTATGTAGGCAGACCTGATCAAGAAAGACCTGTCTAAGGAGTGATACTTAGGAAGAAATAAGCCATGCAAACACGGTGTGGGTTGGGGAAAGAGCATTCTAGCAGAGAGAGCTAGGGTATTTCTAGAAGGCAAATATGGCTGCAGCACACAGAGCAAGGAATAGGTTTTAAGAGAGAAAGTCAGAAAAGTAGGCACTGGCCAGAACATGAAGGACATTGTAAAACACAGTAAAGAGTTTGGATTTTACTCTAAACACACCAGAACTTTGACCATGAAAATGATCTTGTCTTCATTTTTTTCAAAACATAAACACAAATACAGCTAGATGTTGTGTTACATCACCAGGTACCCAGACCCACTGAGAGAAAGTGATACTGTAGAACAGTGTAGAACAGTGGAATAGAAAAAGTTCTTCAGTAAAGAGACCAGGTATGAACCCAAACTTATCCAGTTTATTAATGACAAAGATGACTCTAGTACTATTGTGAAAATATAATCTGGGTTAATTGAGTAGCCAAATGGGAAAAATTGCATATCTTCACCCTTGGTCACACCATTGTGAAACAATAAATAACAGATTGCAGATACGAATATCCGTGGTAAGAAAATTATTAAAGTGTTGGGGAAAAAACATAGAAGAATATCTTTATAAAGACCTTAAAGTAGGTTCAGTTCAGTCGCTCAGTCGTGTCCGACTCTTTGCAACCCCATGAACCACTGCATGCCAGGCCTCCCTGTCCATCACCAACTCCGAGTTTACCCAAACCCATGTCCATTGAAACCCATGTCCACTGAGTTGGTGATGCCATCCAACCATCTCATCCTCCATCGCCCCTTCTCCTCCTGCCCTCAGTCTTTCCCAGCATCAGGGTCTTTTCAAATGAGTCTAAAGTGAGATGTAAGCTCTAACCAATGTGTGTGTGTGTGTGTTTAGAAAAGAAAGTGAAGTCGCTCAGTCGTGTCCGACTCTTTGCAACCGCATGGACTGTAGCCTACCAGGCTACTCCATCCATGGGATTTTCCAGGCAAAAGTACTGGAGTGGGTTGCCATTTCCTTCTCCAGGGGATCTTCTTGAACCAGGGATTGAACCCAGGTTTTCTGCATTGCAGGCAGACGCTTTACCATCTGAGCCACCAGGGAAGTTCCATATATATGTATATATATATGTGTGTGTATATATATATCTGATAAGAATATGCAGTGTATGCTTTTAAGATCAATAGGGAAGTTACAGCCCAGTAAAACATGGGCCAAACAATGGAATAGGAATTTCACAAAATGTGGCCAATGAATTCCTTAAAAAATGACAAATCCATTGGTTTTCAAGGAAGTGCCAATTAAAACCATAATATCATACCATTCTAAGCCCACTAGAATGACTGAAGTAAAAATGACTGACAGTCCATGAATGTAGATTAACTTTTTTTACACTGCTATAAAAAGTATAAATTGGTACAAAATATTGGAAAATCATCAGGGAGCACATCATAAAGCTGAATATACACTTCCCACGTGTGCTGTGCTTAGTTGCTCAGTCAGGTCCTACTCTTCGTGACCTGATGGACTGTAGCATGCCAGGCTCCTCACTCTTCCCATATGGGCTAGCAGTGCTACTCCTACAACATAACAGCAGAAATGAGAACCTGTATTCACCAAAACACATATACAAGGATGTTCACAGCAGCACTATAGCAATAGATCCCACTGAAAAGCACTCAAACACTCATCAACACTAGAATGTAAAATAAATCAGTGCTAAACTCACAGAAGGCTTCCCAGGTGGTGCTAGTGGTAAAGAACCCACCTGCTAAAGCAGGAGACACAGGATGCTTGGGTTCGATCCCTGGGTTGGGAAGATCCCCTGGAGTGGGGCATGGCAACCCACTCCAGTATTCTTGCCTGGGAAATCCCATGGAGAGAGGAGCCTGGTGAGCTACAGTCCATAGGGTCATAAAGAGTCACACACGACTGAAGCAAGTTAGTATGCCCATACTCACACAATGGGAACAGGAATGAGTTAACCAACAAATACAATGACTGAATCTTATAAATGTAATATTGAGACCAAAAAAAAAAAAAAACAGTCATAAAAGAGAAAATGCTGTATAATTCTATTTATATATCACTTAAAGTAAACAGAACTAATCTCTGATATTAGAAGTCAGGATAGTACTTAGTCTTGGGGAGAGCAGGCAGTGCTGGAAGGGGGCACAGAGAGACTGCTTCTTTTAATGCTCTTATTCATGATCTGGGGCCTCGCTACGTGGATATCTTTGAAGATTTAACATATACTTCTGATTTTTTACTTTATGTTCATCAGTGTGTGTCCCCTTCTCCTCCTGCCCTCAGTCTTTCCCAGCATCAGGGTCTTTTCAGATGAGTCTAAAGTGAGATATAAGCTCTAACCATAAAGGAAAAAATTATAAATTGAATCATTATTTAAGAACTCTCTTCATCAGACTCCATTAACAGAGTAAATAGGCCATAAAGTGAGCACATGTATTTGCTATACATATATGTTTGTATACATATATATATATCAGTAAGTGTTAAAAATAGCAAGTAATATAATTTGTTGAAACTTGTGAACATGAGAAGGGAAATTTACAGCTTTTGTAAAATATTTCAAGAAATGGCCATGATTTGTTTTTCTTTACAGATGAAGTGTTGCAGTAATTGTTATGGAAAAATAAATAATATGTTTTTCCTTTTATCATTTATTCTTTATCATACTTTTTAATATAAAAAAGCTGCACATCTGGGAAGTCATATTTTTCTATAAATATAAAATAAAAATGATAGAAGTATATGCAATATATATTGAAAACTAAATTTTATAGAGATTAGTAACTCTGAAAGTTTGCCTACAAATCTTTGAGCCTGGTCATTTGTTAGATAACTTACATGGGATCTCTGTTTTATTGAATAAATTATGAATAATAATTGAGTATGTATTTTGTGCCTGGCAAACTGAGTGCTTCTAACAAACACTAAGAGAAAGTAAAGTTTATATTGTGTACTTAATCAATTTTGAGTGATGAACATATAATAAGAAAATTCTATAATCAGTGTGTCAAGATTTCTGGAGTAGTATCACCTGAGTTTAGTGATTTAAAACTGGACAGTTTTTCCTTTAAATAGAAGCTTGGAGCAATCATACTGCATAATTCCTGGTAGCACTTCATAATCTACGTGAACTAGAACTTTAAGCAAAAGCCATGGAAACCGGCCAGTTTTCAAAAGTGGTAGACCTACCAAGAACATAAGGAATGAAATAAGAACTTCTCTAGAGATTATTTCCATAGCTTTAAGGTAACAAATATTGTCCATTTTTATTTTTATTGCCCATTTTTGAAATACTGTTTGAAAGTTTATAGAGACATTATAAAGACAAGTAGATAATTAGTAAGAAAAAAGAGGGAACGTTGTTAGATATGAGTAGAACGATTAGAAACATGAAAACAGTAATGAGATAGCATATTAATATAATTAAGGTAGAATGATATAAGAAGAAAATGAAAGAAAGACAATGTCAGGATGCAGATTTGCTTTTGAGGATGTGGGCAAATGTGATAGGGGAATGATACTTAAGGGAAATTTGGATAGTATTTAGTGTCCTTGTCCCAGTTCATATTTATTTTGGTATAATAGATTTTTCTTTAGCCAAAGCTCTTAGAAATATTTAATTTAAACTGGTGAAAAAACAGTTTTTATGTAATAAGGACATACTAGTATAAAACCTATTTATTCTTGTGGAAGCTTTGAGTTTGATTTGATATTCTTTGAGAGAATAAGGCAAGGACAGGTGACATGAGAACTGCACACATTCCTTTATTCTTAAAGAAAGAATGAATCTTAAATATTACCTATTTTATAAATTGTTCAGTTGCTAAATTGTGTCCAACTCTTTGTGACCCCATGAACTGCAGCATGCCAGACTTCCCTGTTTTTCACTATCCTCCAGATTTTGCTCAAACTCACGTCCATTGAGTTGGTGATGCCATCCAACCATCTTATCCTCTGTTGTCCCCTTCTCCTCTTTGCCTCAATCTTTCCCAGCATCAGAGTCTATTCCATTGAGTTGGCTCTTTGCATCAGGTGGCCACAGTATTGGAGCTTCAGCATCAGTCCTTCCAATTTTATAGTTTCAACTTTTAAAACATTTTAACTCCTTGATAGTGAAAGTGTTAGTCACTTAGTCATGGCCAAATCTCTGTGATACCATGGATTGTAGCACACCAGGCTCCTCTGTCCATGAGATTCTCCAGGCAAGAGTACTGGAGTTGGTTTCTATTCCCTTCTCGACCCAGGGATTGAACCTGAGTCTCCCACATTGCTAATGTTTGTATGTTGGAGAATTATATTCCTTTATTTAACCCAAATATTTTGTTGCAAATATATAAAACATTAATCTATGAGAATAAATGTTTACCATCACTGTGAACATGACAGTCAGTTTTTCCTCATGGATATTATGCTTGAATACTGTTTAATAGAGAATATATGAAGGTTTTATTTATTTTTTTAAATTGTCAAACCATAGGTGATGTGAGGGTCAGGTATGTACATTGTTGCCTATACTTAAACTCATGGCATGAATTTTTTGCTCTAAGATTTTGGTATTATATAATTGGATTAGGAGTTAATGTTTGATCCCAAGCCCATGAATTTTAAAATTTAAAAGTATTTTATTTAGGTATTTTAAAATAAATGATTAACAGTAATTAATTGCAAGCAGTCTTTTTACACACTTTAATTCTGTTTCAAATATTACATTAATAAATTTTTAGAATATTTTGGCTAAAAACAATGCAATAATATTATATTATCAGTATTTTTACTAAGTAAAATTTATGGAAAGGAATTGAAAATTACAAAGTATTTTAAACAACATTGTGTTGTTTTATTTCACAAATAGCTTTTTGTGTTTTTTTAATTGTTCAGAAGCGCTGACATTTTCTTCTGGATTATTGCCATTTATACTTGCTGTTTCCATGACGACAGGCTTTCCCATGCATGCTTCCAGAAAATCAGATTCCTACTTTAATATGTTAATAATTTTTTTTAAGTACTGCCAATTCGTTAGTTAAGTATGTCCCTGCTTCATTTCAAATAATTGAATTTAGTGCCTATTGTAGCATTTAAGACTTTAAAATGCTACCTTATTTTTAGAAAATTAATTTGTGTAGTTTTTCTAACAAATTCCTTAAAAAATCTTGAAATTGAATATCCTTCATTAGACTTTACCAGGAGAAGTTTGAACCAGTTATGTTTTAAAACAAAAATGAAATTTCCTAGTTGCTAAATGTTAAATCACTATCCTAAAGAGCATCAGTGGATCGTTTTCTGTTGTTAAAATATAAAAGGCAAAGTGCAGCAGAGAATTATATAAAGTTCCTAAAGTCCTTTATTGATTTTACAGATAAAAAGGTTAGGCTTACCTGTATCATTTAGCCTTTGTATATACTTTTGTAGATGTTGAAACCACTAAACATTACTGGCCAGTAGCCATTACGTTAAGTATCAGTCATTTTAAAAGTATCTTTTATACACTCGAAAATTAGGTGTAGTAGATAAAAGTGACTTGAAAGGAGAAAATATAAACTTTTTGTATCTAACGTGAAATGATTATATTTTAAAACACACTTGTATATCTTCTGTGTAATATGTAAACTCAAAGTAGTGTATTGGATGCCTCTTCAAATAAAATCCACTTTTAAGAGCTACATACACAGATTTTTCTGCATCATAAATCATAACATGTTTGGAAAAAGTAAAACCACAATTTCAAGGACTTTGGTATTATGTAAATTCTTTTGTTATTATGTCATATTCATTGTGTTCTTTCCAAAGCTCTTTAAAAGCCTTTAGTATGGATATTAAGCAGTATGGTGAAGTTTGATTGTAATGTCTTTTATGCAGTTAATATTACATACTTTTAAACATTGGAAACTTGGTAATTTAATTATTTCCTAATACATGCTATTTTACTTTAAAAAGTTGTATTATCTATGTAATATATACCATCTTTATAAACATTCATAATCCTTATATGCTATATTTCACAGTATACTAATCTCCTGTATTTATTTTGCATATCTAATGGTTATGGCAAATGAGTTATGGTGACAAACAAAATTTGCATTGGTTTCAGCACCTCTTTCATGACTTCTGAGCAAAAATTAGTCATTTGCTATTGGAATAATCAACTAATTGTTGAATAGAAAAATTAGCTTTATTTAGGAAATCAGTACAAGTGATACTTTGGCTGAAGAGTCTTAGAATTTATGCTAATGGCTGTGGATTATCTCATGAATTTTATGAAAAACACTTAATTCAAAATCTTTAATTTTTTATTTATTAAAAGTATAGCTATATTTAGTTTGTAACTTTACATTTTCCATGTTCTTTCTGATATCCTAATTAATAGTGTCATTCATCCCTTCACAATCCTTTAAAGCAAAGGTTCTTAATCCCTGGTCTGTGAAAGATTAGATCTTTATTTCCCTAATTTCTCTCTGAAATTTAGGATTTCTGTCAATTATGAATATGAGTTGCAATCAAAATATCATTAATGGATCTATGTATGAATATGAGCTGCAATCACAATATCATTAATGGATCTATGACAGCATTATAAGTAGCAATCACAGATATTTCAACGCCATGTTATAGTATTGAAGACAACTAGAATTTAATGTGATCTGTCTCAATAAAACTTTATTCACAAAAAAATAAGGTAGATTTGGCCTACAGTTAGTAAGTCTGCTGATCCCTGCTTTAGACTATTTCCTCAGACTCTCATTCTCCCCCTTTTACTTCTTGATCCTTTATAGTTAGATGTACTTATGTTGAAAAGTATGAAAAACATTTGTAAATAATTCACATATTAATAATAGGACTGACTTTGTTATTAGCTCATAAACTTGACCTTGAAAGCAATTTCCATAAAAGACTTAAACATCTTCTATAATTCTGGAATAAATAGCCTCCTAGTGAGATAGATTTGAAGTAAAATACATGTTCAGATTTAAGCTTTGGTATGTTCTTTTTAAAAGTATCTTTACAGTATATAACAGTATTTCCCAGGACATAGTCTTTGGAACAGTTGTTAGAACAGAATGAGATCTTTCAAGGAAAAGGTGTTCTATAGTTAATTAAGCAAGTTTGAAAAATGCTGGATTTATTTCATTTCACCATAATTCATGGTGTGCATTATTGAACTAAATTTTCAGATAGCCAGTAAACAATTCTGTATAATGATATTTATACCTTTGTTTCCTGTACTTAATAGTCAACTTGACTGTGACATCTTCCCTCAGAAAAGGCTTTCTCCTCCTTCCTTCCTCCCCTCTTTTCCCTTTTCTTCACTTTCTTTAAAAAAAAAAAAAAAAAAAGCCGATCAGAATACTTGCGAAATTTACTTAAATGAATATCCCATCTATAAACTTGGTTTGACTGTATTAATATCTGGGCTTCCTTGGTGGCTCAGTGATAAGAATCCATCTGCCAATGCAGAAAACATGAGTTCAATCCCTGGGCCAGGGAAGATCCCCTTGAAAAGGAAATGGCAGCCTGCTCCAATATTCTTAGCTAGGAAATCCCATGGACAGAGAGCCTGCTGGGCTACAGTCCAGTGAAGTCCCAAAAGAGTTGGACATGACTTAGCAACTAAAGAGCAACACCATTAATATCTAAGAAGTACTTGAGGTGTAATCAGAATAGATGCATTATGTGTTTTAGTTACTGATTAAATTTCAGGTGACCAACAAAGTATACACATCAATATGGTTTTTCCCGAAGTATAATTTCCACTACTTCATCAGTCTTTAAAGTACCTCATTTTTTGAGGAATAAGTATTAATTTAGCATACTTTTCTGTACATCTGGGCAGCTTAGCTGTATGTATTGCCCAGAATCCTAGGTGTTAACCGTTTTGTTAGGTAAAAAGAGATTCTAATGAGAAGTTTTCTTTATTCATTGATTTATTAATATTCAACAATATGTATTCAGCATCTCAGATATACCAGCCAGTGCACTAGATGCTAGTTTCATGGGACTTTGATCTTAGGGATGGTACTGTGAAGTTAATTAAATGAACATTTGCAGCATAGCATGATTTTTTTTAGTTTTTTAATTCTTAAAATGGTATTTCCATGTATAGTATGTTTAATGAATTTTTGAATCAGTGATAACCAGCCTTTGTTCTATTCATAATTATATATTAATGTGAATTGCTATTTGAAATGATGTTCGTTTTTAAAACGTTAGTGTATCAAAAGTGTCTACAGTCTTATTAAGTAAGTGTAAAATATAGCCCACATATATGAGGATTTTTTTCAGTAAATAAGTGCTATAGTACTATAGGATCCACAGTTAGCTGAATCCATGGATATGATAGGGAGGACTGAGAGTCAAATTATATTCAAATTTTCGACTGTGTCGTGGGTCAGTGCCTCTGACCCCCATGGTGTTCAAGATCAATTGTAAATCTATAAAAACTGTGACAAATCATCTGTTTTATATTTGAGTGAGCAGTAAGAAACAGGTTTTTAATGAAGTGCATTTAAAACCTTTATTTCCACATTTGCCATTAGTTTGTTGTTCATGTTCAGGTAAATCAGTGAATCACTCCTTCATGCTGACTCTTGATTTAGATTTGTTTTCACTTTATTCTTAATCTGTACTGTTAAAATACTACCCACCTTCCACAATGTTTTTTAATTGCTTCCTGCCAAGTACATGGAAGCTTTATAAGAGAAAATGTATCTTTAGTCTGATTTTTAAATTTTCTTCTATCAGTTATTTCATTTTAATCTTAACTTTTGTTTACATGTATCATTTCATGTGTTAATGGAGAACCTTCAGAAGATTTTTTGTATCCAGAAAGTAGTCTGGAAACTGTGGATAATCTTATTATCTTTTATTGTTTAACTGTTCATCTTATTCTAAAAACAGCAACCAAGACTACTGAGGGAAGTTAACTAGATCATAAGTGGATTATGAGCTATTTGAGGGCAGAGGCCATTATGTACTTAGATTATATTTCTTTCATGTGGTCCAGAGTAGGAAGTTAATAAAACAATATTCAGTGAATCAAACGTGAAACCAAAATAGTAAATCTTTTTTCTGTATTTGCCCACTTTCAGTGATTATTCCTGGAACTCCCAATTCTAACCATTTTATCTCTTTACCTATTTTCTTCTGGGTTTTCTGTCTGTCCCTGTTTCCTAAAGATTTAGCTTTCATCCTCTCT
This sequence comes from Bos indicus, assembly GCF_029378745.1. Taxonomy (NCBI): domain Eukaryota; kingdom Metazoa; phylum Chordata; class Mammalia; order Artiodactyla; family Bovidae; genus Bos; species Bos indicus. Next base: position 36,952,908 of record NC_091780.1, on the reverse strand, counting down.
TCTTCTGTCTGTGTTGCATGCTCTTACTGAAGACCTTCAGGCAGTACTAAAACCACTAGTACTAAAACTGTACTATCTTTAATCTTCACAACTAGAGAGTGTATCAGTTTACAGTACCCAAAAACTTCATTTCTCCATTTAAGTTCTCTCTTCTTTCTTGTGCCTTATTCTGTCAATAGCGTTACCATCATCCTCATCACGAAGATGTAGAACTTTGAGTTTAATTTTTAGTTGTTTTTTTTCCATTGCTTATAATATCCAATTTTGACAATTTTATCTCTAAAATTATTTTGCATCTGTTCAGTCTCATTGTTATTGTTTAGTCGCTCAGTCGTGTCTGTTTGTGACCCCATAGACCACAGTAGGCAAGGCTTCCCTGTCCTTCACCATGTCTCGAAGTTTGCTCGAACTCCTGTCCATTGAGTCGGTGATGCCATCCAACCATCTGGTCCTCTGTCAACCCCTTCTCCTCTTGCCTTCAATCTTTCCCAGCATCAGGGTCTTTTCCAGTGAGTTGGGTCTTTTCTGATGAGTCGACTCTTCGCATCAGATGGCTAAGGTATTAGAGCTTCAGCTTCAGCATCAGTCTTTCCAATGGATATTCAGGATTGATCTCCTTTAGGATTGACTGCTTTGATCTCCTTGATGTCCAAGGGACTCTCAAGAGTCTTCTCCAACACTACAGTTCGAAAGCATCAATTCTTCAGCTCTCAGCCTTCTTTATGGTCCAGCTCTCACATCCATATGTGACTACCGGAAAAATCATAGCTTTGAGTATACAGACTTTGTCAGCCAAGTTCAATCTCATTAGAACTATAATTTTCATTGACTCTTACCTGAATTGTTGAATAATTTCTTAATCTCTCTATAAGCAGTCTCACTTCTCTCAGTGTATCTTATGCAAGTTTAACAATCACTGCTCCATTCTCCTGCTCAAATATTTGTTTTTGCATTGTCTACTACTAAATTCAGAATCTTTAATGTAGTATTTGAGACTCTCTGCCTATTCTTCTCTAAAGATACATCAGTGAGTATTCAGACTTACTCGATTTTTAAGATTCTGCCTAATTAAGTGCTATATTCTGTATGACACCTTTCTTGAGATATCCTATACTTTGTCATCTTCTTTCAAGACAGACTACTGTTTATTTCATCATAGCACCAAACACAATGCCTTAGACATAGTAAGTATTCAGTAAATATTTATGGACATTTGAAAGAAAGAGAAAAATTTTCTCTATGGCATTGTTATAACAATTTAATACATTTTCCTTAAATAAAATTAGAACCACTTTTAAGTGAAATCATCATTATTATTTGTCACACATTCAATTTAATACTAGCTTTGCTCACTTTAATACCAGTTCCCAATTTATACTATTCTAGATTGGCTTACTTTGCTAATCTAGAGAGCTTTCATATCTTTAAACATGTATATGCCTATAACTCTTCCTCTTTTATTTTAAAGATTCATTTTTTAAAATTTAATATGATTATTAAAAAATCATCCAAGCCATTCCTTTCATTTGTTCATTAAATTCTATCCTTAGAATTTTCTCTATTTTGGATATAATACACAAATCTGCCAGCAGTGCAAGAAACCCAGGTTCAACCCCTGGGTTGGGAAGATCCCCTGAAGAGGAGAATGGCAACCCACTCCAGTATTCTTGCCTGGAGACTCCCATGGACAGAAAGAGCCTGGCAAGCTACAGTCCATGGGGCCATAAAGAGTCGGACACAACTGAGCATCTAAGTATGCACAGACAAATGATTTTTAGTGACTGAATAGCCTATGAATCTTTTTCTGCCTTATAATTTTTATCATCTTTATGACATTTCTTTGCATCATATTAAATGTATTTGTTTCCTTAAGTGTCCATAATTTATAATGTTTATAGTGTGAAATATGCTTAATTATATATAGTAAACAGGTAAGGTAGAAATAAGTGGCTTTTTATGTGTGAGTTTATAAATTGTGTGTATTATAAGAAATTCTTGTTGATTGAATCTTTATGCTCATCAAACCCAAGTAGGATATATAATTTTTATATTCTTAGATCAAATCATCAATTAGAGCCTTCCTAACTACAAATTTTTTTCAAATTGTTACAAGCATTAATGGAAACTGATGAATTTACCCCAAGTTCCTTTTATTCCTTTATAACATCCCTGGACTCAAGAACGTATTCACTCTTTGAGTGAAAGAAAAAAAGAAAAGATTGCTTTTAAAAACTGCTTAGGAAAATTACATATACTAAGTCCTCAAGAGCATTTCATTTGATGATCAATAGAAGTTAAAATACTACTTTTAGAAAAAAAAGGTTAATAAAAATGTGATATTCATCTTTATGAGAGAAATGAAGAAATGACCTGTCTCTTTCAGTCAGTGCCATATTAGCTGTTGACTAATTAGTGATTAATTACATTAATGTGAACAACAGCTATTACTGTATTTACTGAAAAGCATATGAATTCCCAAATATAATACATAGTTCCACATAAGTAACAGAAAATGTTAATGAGCTCTTACATTACTAGATTTTTCTTTCCTTCTCTTATTTGATGAACTCTTGTTTTGGTGAAAAATTTGTCTTGTTTAGGACAGAATTTTATTCCTTTCAATAGCCTTATTCTTCAAAGGAATGGATTTTCATCACAGTGGTTTTGTGTGGAATTCTTAAGGTATAAATTGGTAATCATTATAAAGTAGTACACATCTATGTTTTGGTTGTGTCTGATTTTTCTAGGGTAGAAGTTATTAGCATGATGAACATATGGCTGGCTGTAGTATAATGGGAAAAACAGCAGAAAACATACTCTTACTGATCTGCTGCATGATTATTTAAATACTGATTTGATCTGACAAAACGAAGAACATAGTGATTTTAGTATGAAATGAATCTAGGAAAAATGTCTGTTTCCAAAGGATAGGATTCAGGACATTAAGCGGAAATACCAAAACATATTAATAAAGCAAACATGTTTTGAGTATCTGTTCTTTTACTTATTTCTTTCAGAATTTATTTTGGACAGCTTGTAAAAAGCACTCTTTACAGTTTTGAATCAAGGGGAGTTGGCTTTCTTTAGCCATAATGCCAAGAAAGTAGCAGTCTCACATGAACAAAAGGATAAGTAGTAGGAAACATGCTTCAGATATCAATTCAGATCTGTTAACCACTGTGACAAGATTTGCAGAAATCTTCAGGCATGCCATTTAGAGCCTAGTTTTGACTTTAATCTATTTTTTCCAAGTTAATAAAATGTATTCCACAGAGGTAATTTTTGCTATCATCTTAATTAAGTCAATGTGCCCTTTACCTGGGTTTAATTACATAATTTTCTTAAAGTGTGTAAATTGTGCTAAGCATTTATTTATAACATGAAACTAATGTAATGATAAATCAATACTGAAGTGAAGTGGTGAGTGAGTGAAGTCGCTCAGTCGTGTCCAACTCTTTGCGACCCATGGACTGTAGCCTACCAGATTCCTCCATCCATGGGATTTTCCAGGCAAGAATACTGAAGGAATTCCACATCTCTCACTCTGTTCACTGTAGAGCACAGCAACCAGAATGCTCTTCAGTGAAGAAATTGTAAACTGCTAGTTTGTAGATTTATCACATTAACTTGGAACTCTGAGGCATCTGAAATCTCTTCTATATACAAATGAGCTCTCTGTAACATGTCAAGTAATCTTTTTATATGAATTATTTAGCTTGTTTGATTTAGTACAGAAGTGAAATTCAGGAAACTTCAGATACTGTTGAATAATTAAATAAAATAACTCCAGACTTTAATTTTATTTTGTATCAAATATCTGATAACCAATTATGATGTGTTGACAGCCCTTAAACGACAGTTATTTACCTCCTTGTCTGCAGAGACCATTCTGTTCAGGGTCAGCACTGGTCAAGATTTTCGTTATCATTGAGGACTAGAAGACTCATGAAGAATGAAGAGAACTGTGATTAAATCCAGCAATGTGGCCTGATTTTGGTTAAGCAAGAAAAGTTCTTGGACTTCTTAAAGCATATTTATTCCCCGATTCTGTCTTATAATGTTGAATTTCCTTCCTGTTATGAACCCCACATAAAACTATTTTTTAATAATCTACTAAAGGTAGATTTTATGCTCTGAAAGATTATCTAGCCTAATTCAAAAAGTCTATGTAACCTGGAAAAATGTTAGGACTAAAGAAAGAGTAATTTATGCAACTACTGGTAACATCATTGGCCTGAGAATGAGATTTCTAAGAATGAGATTTTTTTTTCTCAGAAATGATAAATAACTTGGCACTTATTCAGTTCAGTCACTCACTTGTGTGCGACTCTTTGCGACCCCATGAATTGCAGCACGCCAGGCCTCCCTGTACATCACCAGCTTCCGGAGTTCACTCACACTCATGTCCATCAAGTCGGTGATGCCATCCAGCCGTCTCATCCTCTGTCGTCCCCTTCTCCTCCTGCCTCCAATCCCTCCCAGCATCAGAGTCTTCTGATAAGTCAACTCTTCGCAGCAATGTATTGGAGTTTCAGCTTTACCATCAGTGCTTCCGAAAACACCCAGGACTGATCTCCTTTAGAATGGACTAGTTGGATCTCCTTGCAGTCCAAGGGACTCTCAAGAGACTTCTCCAACACCACAGTTCAAAAGCATCAATTCTTTGGCGCTAGCTTTCTTCACAGTCCAACTCTCACGTCCATACATGACCACTGGAAAAACCATAGCCTTGACTAGAGGGACCTTTGTTGGCAAAGTAATGTCTCTGCTTTTGAATATGCTATCTAAGTAAGTGAAGTAAGTGAGTGAAGTCGCTCAGTCGTGTCTGACTCTTTGCGACCCCATGAACTGTATCTTACAAGGCTCCTCTGTCCATGGGATTTTCAAGGCAACAGTACTGGAGTGGATTGCTATTTCCTTCTCAAGCGGATCTTCCCAACCCAGGGATCGAACCCAGGTATCCCGCATTGTTGACAGACGCTTTACCGTCTGAGCCACCAGGGAAGTCCTTATATGAATATGCTATCTACGTTGGTCATAACTTTCCTTCCAAGGAGTAAGCGTCTTTCAATTTCATAAAGTCTGACACTGTGTCCACTGTTTCCCCATCTATTTCCCATGAAGTGATGGGACCAGATGCCATGATCTTCGTTTTCTGAATGTTGAGCTTTAAGCCAACTTTTTCACTCTCCACTTTCACCTTCATCAAGAGGCTTTTAGTTCCTCTTCACTTCCTGCCATAAGGGTGGTGTTATCTGTGTATCTGAGGTTATTGATATTTCTCCTGGCAGTCTTGATTCCAGCTTGTGCTTCTTCCAGCCCAGCGTTTCTCACGATGTACTCTGCATATAAGTTAAATAAGCAGGGTGACAATATACAGCCTTGACGTCCTCCTTTTCCTATTTGGAACCAGTCTGTTGTTCCATGTCCAGTTCTAACTTGCTTCCTGACCTGCATACCGGTTTCTCAAGAGGCAGGTCAGGTGGTCTGGTATTCCCATCTCTTTCAGAATTTTCCACAGTTTATTGTGATCCACACAGTCAAAGGCTTTGGCATAGGCAGTAAAGCAGAAATAGATGTTTTTCTGGAACTCTCTTGCTTTTTCCATGATCCAGCGGATGTTGGCAATTTGATCTCTGGTTCCTCTGCCTTTTCTAAAAACAGCTTGAACGTCTGGAAATTCACGGTTCACATATTGCTGAAGCCTGGCTTGGAGAATTTTGAGCATTACTTTACAGCGTGTGAGATGAGTGCAATTGTGCGGTAGTTTGAGCATTCTTTGACATTGCCTTTCTTTGGGATTGGAATGAAAACGGACCTTTTCCAGTCCTGTGGCCACTGCTGAGTTTTCCAAATTTGCCGGCATATTGAGTGCAGCACTTTCACAGCATCATCTTTCAGGATTTGAAATAGCTCAATTGGAATTCCATCACCTCCACTAGCTTTGTTCATAGTGATGCTTCCTAAGGCCCACTTGACTTCACATTCCAGGATGTCTGGCTCTAGGTGAGTGATCACACCATCGTGATTATCTGGGTTGTGAAGATCTTTTTTGTATAGTTCTTCTGTGTATTCTTGCCACCTCTTCTTAATATCTTCTGCTTCTGTTCAGCCCATACCTTTTCTGTCCTTTATCAAGCCCATCTTTGCATGAAATGTTCCCTTGGTATCTCTCATTTTCTTGAAGAGATCTCTAGTCTGTCCCATTCTATTGTTTTCCTCTATTTCTTTGCATTGATTGCTGAGGAAGGCTTTCTTATCTCTCCTTGCTATTCTTTGGAACTCTGCATTCAGATGCTTATATCTTTCTTTTTCTCCTTTGCTTTTAGCCTCTCTTCATTTCAGAGCTATTTGTAAGGTCTCCCCAGACAGTCAGTTTGCTTTTTTTGCTTTTCTTTTCCATGGGGATGGTCTTGATCCCTGTCTCCTGTACAGTGTCACGAACCTCAGTCCATAGTTCATCAGGCACTCTATCTATCAGATCTAGTCCCTTAAATCTATTTCTCACTTCCACTGTATAATCATAAGGGATTTGATTTAGGTCATACCTGAATGGTCTAGTGGTTTTCCCTACTTTCTTCAATTTAAGTCTGAATTTGGCATTAGAGAACTATAATTGCTGTATTGTAAATATTGTATCTACCTGAACACATTTTTTTCTGATATACAATTGATTATAATATTTACTAACATTCTTCAATTACTCAGGGCAATAAGTTTTAGATGGACATGTACTTTTATGTACAATTGTTTTTTTAAAATTTTTTAACTACATTGAATGATTAATTTTTAATGTTATTAAGTTTTTTAATACAAATGAAATGAGATTTTTAAAATATATTTATTGGGAGTGTGGAATCTTAGCTACTTGACCACCAGGGAGGTCCCAAAAGGAGATTTTTTTTAAAAAGCTCTTTAAACTTGTCTTATTTTTTAAATTATAAAATATTCAAAACACTCTATTTTAATTATTTACAGTGGTGTCATTTTATTTTTAATACGTATTGAGTTTCAAGAGCACTTGAATATGATGAGAACATCTAAAAATGCAGTTGAACAAAAATAAAAATTAGACCAAATCATACTGTTCAGAGATAAATTACTTTAAAAATTTGGTATATAATAAATTATTTCCTCCTTTTCTCATGCCTATATGTGTATATTTTATATATATTTTGTAATAAAATGAGATTGTGCTTGGTAAAAGTGAATTAAAGAAAACTAGTTTACTGTTCATCTAATTCATAAATTATGTACAGTTTCAACACTTTTCAACTGTTGTAATTTTTCCTCAAATGCATAGTGATGTCTTGGTTCTGTATTTATTTTATTTGTAAGCTACCTGTTTGCCTAAGTAGAATTTCCTATAAGCCTTTCTTCAGTGTGTTTGTGGTTGTTGTTCTTCAGTCACTCAGTTGTGTCCAACACTTTGCAACCCCATGGACTGCAGCTAGCCAGGCTTCCCTGTCCTTCACTTTCTCCTGGAATTTGCTCAAATTCTTGTCCATTGAGTCAGTGATGCCATCCAACCATCTCATCCTCTGTCACCCCCTTCTCCTTCTGCCTCAGTCTTTCCCAGCATCAGGATCTTTTCCAATGAGTGGACTCTGCATCAAGTGGCCAAAGTATTGGTGTTTCAACTTCAGCATCACCTGACTGGTTTGATCTGTTGCAGTCCAAGGGATTCCAACACCACAGTTCAAAAGCATCAATTCTTCAGTGCTCAGCCTTTTGTATGGTCCAGCTCTCACATCCATACATGACTACTGGGAAAAACCATAGCTTTGCGTATACTGACCTTTGTCGGCAAAGTGGTGTCTCTGCTTTTTAATACATTGTCTACATTTGCCATAGCTTTTCTTCCAAGGAACAAGCGTCTTTTAATTTCATGGCTGCAGTCACTGTCTGCCGTGATTTTTGGAGCCCCCAAAATTAAATCTGTCACTGTTTCCATTTTTCCCCCATATATTTGCTATGAAGTGATGGGACTGGATGCCGTAATCTTAGTTTGTGAATGCTGAGTTTTAAGCTAACTTTTTCACTCTCCTCTTTCATCAAGAAGCTCTTCAGTATGTCTGTAGTTATCTGTTTTACCTGAGTGTGTCTAATCAAGCACTTCCTGACTCTCAAGCCAAAGATTTTGCAGTCAATGCTACCACCTGGGATGAGAATCCCATTTTTCTACTATTTAGATAAGCGGAGGGAGGAAATATGCAAGGCATGCAAGGGATTAACTCACTTTTCCCTTCCTGCACATGTTTCAAAGAACTACCCTGTCTTTTCCTCTAGCATCCTGTACTTAAATTCTGTTACTGCTTAAGAGTTTGAGCTAGCCTCTGTTTTCTGTGAGTTTGGGGCTTTATTTTAATTTTTTTGTTCCATTCATTGCCATTTGTTCATTCATCTGTTATTTATTGGACAGATGTGCATAGGGCATGCTTTAAAGCACTGGGAATACATCAATAAAAAGTCATAAAGTTCACTGACACTACGGACGAGAAAGAATTGAACAAATAATGAATAGCATCCATTAGATTTCACAAAAGCACAGTGTAGTACTAGTGTACAGGGGTTGTGATGATGGAAAGGACCTGGTTGAGTAAGAATGGCCATCTTCCTTATTCAGGAATGTTTCATAAACTCCGGTTCAGTAAGATGCTATGCTATGCTATGCTAAGTCACTTCAGTTGTGTCCAACTCTGTGCGACCCCTTAGATGGCAGCCCACCAGGCTCCCCCGTCCCTGGGATTCTCCATGCAAGAACACTGGAGTGGGTTGCCATTTCCTTCTCCAGTGCATGAAAGTGAAAAGTGAAAGGGAAGTCACTCAGTCGTGTCTGACCCTCAGCGACCCCATGGACTGCAGCCTTCCAGGCTCCTCCGTCCATGGGATTTTCCAGGCAAGAGTACTGGAGTGGGGTGCCATTGCCTTCTCTGTCAGTAAGATAGCTATCTAAGATTTTAAGACAAAGACCGACATTGAAATGCCCCTCTTATCTTGAGCTACGTCTACCTGTGTTAAACATGAAAGCATCACTGAAAAAATTGGAAATAGGTTTCTTGCTAACTCACATTTTCATGTGTGTATAAATATTGTGTATAAAAATTTAAGGCAGTTCCATTACCATTAAAATAAATACCTATTTAACGGATTAAAGTCTGTAAAATACTTTTGTAATGTCCACATGTAAGCTAAATGCTATAGTTTGTAGCCTGTGTTGTGGACCATTAGGTAGGTAATTGGCATTCACCTGATGTAAGAAAAATCAGTTGAACATTAGGAAAGTCATCTAAAATTCTACGAGTGAGTAGTACATGGTAAAATACTGCTTTTAAGTAATGAGTAACTTACACTTTTATGCAGACTTCAAATGGTTATATGCCTTCTAGGAAGTTCTGGCTCAGAAAATTTCATGCTTTATAGTTCTTTAATTTGAATATAAAGAGATATTTACCTTCACTACACACTGAACAACTATTTAAAATATGTTATTAAAGAGGTACCAAATATGCTCAAGGGACCTCATGTTTTGCTTTGTTCCTATTACTCTGTTACATGATTTTTTTCTTCATTTATCAAGACTCTCTTTCCGTATCAGTAAATAAAGATCTTCATCAGCCATTTAATTATGATTTGTCATAATCACAGTTTATTTAACCAACCTATTCTTGTTAAACCTTAAGTTTGATTTAATTTTTTTACCATTAAAAAATACTTTGGTGAACGACTTATTATTTGTATCTGTATGCTTTTCCAATTGTTCATCAAGTTTTCTTTTTTAAAAAAACTAGATTGCTGGGTCATACTACTTGTTACTTGTTGCTAGATGGCCCTCCAAAAGGAATGTGCCAAGCCATAATTAGAGCAAGATTATACTACAGTATCCATTTCTACTTGTGGCTCACCTGGTAAAGAATCGGCCTGCAGTCTGGGAGACCTGTGTTCGATCCCTGGGTTGGGATCCTCTGGAGACAGGAAAGGCTACCCACTCCAGTATTGTGGCCTGGAGAATTCCACGGACTGTAGAGTTCATGGGGTCACAAAGAGTCAGACATGACTGAGCAGCTTTCACTTCACTTCACTTCATCCATTTCTACATATCTGTACCAAAGCTTTAGACGTATTTGCCAGTCTGAGCTTTGTAGTGATATATGATTGTTGTTTGATTTGCTTTTTTGAATATAGTGAATTGGAATATTTTTCTATTTGATTAAGTCATTCTTTCTTCACTCTTTCCCTTCCTTTGGCTTTTCTTTCTTTCTTGGGTGTGATCATAACACAAGAATATGTAGTGTGCACAGGAGGGTATATGTGCAAACAAGAGAGTGAGTGAAAAGGCCATTTATATACCTTGCTCATTTTTTTTCTGGTTGATGTTTGGTTTTTCTTAAGGGTTTTTAAGAACCCTTCTTAAAAGGGTTATCATATGGAATAAGTGCTAGCTATCAGTCTAGCAGTTTGCAGTATTGCAGATTCTCCCAGTTTGATCTTAGCCTTCTAACTTTGCTTTGTATGTATAGAAGTAATAAACTGTATGTGAGTTAAACTCTGTTTTGAAACACCTGTATGGAAACAGGGACTTGTATAAAAGTATACATTGTTGATGAGAAACTAGGGGAGACTAAGCAGACATGACAAAAAATGTGACTTAAATCCTTGATTCATCCTCAGTTCAGTTCAGTGGCTCAGTAGTGTCTTGACTCTTTGCGACCCTGTGGACTGCAGCATGCCAGGCCTCCCTGTCCATCACCAACTTCTGGAGCTTGCTCAAACTCAGGTCCATCGAATCAGTGATACCATTCAACCGTCTCATCCTCTGGCGTCTCCTCCTCCTCCTGCCTTCAGTCTTTCCCAGCAACAGGGTCTTTTCCAGTGAGTCAGTTCTTCGCATCAGGTGGCCAAAGTATTGTAGCTTCAGCTTCAGCATCAGTCCTTCCAGTGAATATTCAGGACTGATATCCTTTATAATTGACTGGTTTTACAGGAAAAACAGCTAGAAAGAACATTGTTTAACATCACACTTCATAGAGAGCTAAATGATTTTTCTTGTAATTCTAAAATGTCATCATAATAACTGTAACCCAAAGCTTGAAGACATTGTTATCATTGTACATATCGTTTCAAGTAAGGTTATATATAATGTTTTTTTAAAAGTTTACTAGGCAAGTTGTAGTTCTCAGAACTATTTAACTTATGTAATTGTTCATATTTTAAGTTTGTGACACGATAAATTTTGAAGAGAATCCAGCAGATCCTCAACTCTCCTGTTTCTGTAGTTTAACTACCAAGTGTTTTTTTTTTTTTTTTAATTTCTGGAAACATATTATATTTAAAGTCAGTTATGTGTATAACCTGTAGTAAAATTTATATTTTCATGCATGGTATATTCTAAATACCTGTCTTCTCTTAAAACATATGTTGTTAGTAAGTAAAAAAATCTAATACTATGAAATTCTGACTGTTGTATACTTAGAAACAATGAAAAACAGTAGAAAAAGGATTTAATATTTTTATTTCACTGTGGCTTTAATAACTAGGATGATTACTTGCAAATGAACAACTGCATCATCTTTAGCACCACAGGCTTAAATTAAGGTCCCCAAGTCCCATAGGTTTTACGTTCCCTGACATGTTATCAAGAAACTTACAAATATAGAATGGCTCATGTTCTAAGATGGAACACAATCCATGTAATATCCATGACTAGCAAAGCGATTAAAATTCAGTCCAACATCAGGCTCTGTAAAGCAGGTGCAAAGTGAAGAAAGAGAAAAAAAGGAAAAAGGAACTAGTTGGTTTCTGTTAAAGCTGAACAAGGGTAAAAACAAACCATTTTCATCATATTAGCAGTTGTAGAAATTTAGTTGTTTCTGTGTCTCTGAGCTGCTAATGTAATTATTCTGAACTTCTCATTGTGTTTTAATCTGAAATATTTTCACATATTTTTCAGTCCTTGCTGAAACTATTTCTCTTGTAACAATAATACAAATGTATAAGCTATAAGAAGTCTTTTATTTTCATTTTCATGAACCAGAAACATGAGAAAAGAGTGATTGAATACTTTGATTTTGTAGTAAGTGGGCACTTCAATAAAGGTTTGATTATTTTAATAGCTTAATAATCTTAATGAATATTTTATTCTGATCAAATAATTATATTAAACTTTACAATCAAATATAATTTCAGTTCTGCCGGAAGTTTGCTGATGCTGAGAATGAAAAGCTCTCAGTGCAAAAAGGGTAGTACCTTGATTCTTTGCCAGTAATACCTGTATCTTTTTCTTAGTAAAATAACAATTAAAAGTTGACTTCTTAACTTCCCAGCTGTGTTGTAAATTATAAGAAACTAGAATAATCTAGCCGTTCTTTAATTGTACTAAAGAATTATGTCTAAATTCAAATCACATCTGTTGGTTGTTTTTAGTTAAGCATACTTCCAGTGAATTGATCTTTAAAAAGACAATCATAATAGTTGACACGCATCAACCTTTAATGTTGAGTGTTGTATGCCTACATGTATTTACATTTGGAATTTGTATATCCATTCATACACATTTAAATCCACATCTAGCACCCCATCCTTAGCACTATGTACAACTGTATATCATTATACAGCCTCTTTATTTTCTCTGACCAAAAATATACTAGCAAAGTAAGAATGATACTATCTTAGTCTCAAGGCAATGGTAATAGAGATTGTTTTCGACCTTAAGGTATTATATCTTGGCTTTATGTTCTGCAAATAACAGTGAATTTACTACCTTTTTAGAATGGTAAGGTAAGTAATTTAAATATGAATTTGATTTGTGGCATTTTAGTTTTGGAGAGGATGTTTTGCTTGGGCAGGATACTGATAGGTTTTACATGCAAAAGCATCATGAGTAATTAAATTTAGAGACATTACTTTGCCAACAAAGGTCCATCTAGTTAAGGCTATGGTTTTTCCATTGGTCATGTATGGATGTGAGAGTTGGACTGTGAAGAAAGCTGAGTACCGAAGAACTGATGCTTTTGAAGTGTGGTGTTGGAGAAGACTCTTGAGAGTCCCTTGGACTGCAAGGAGATCCAACCAGTCCATCCTAAAGGAGAACAGTCCTGAATATTCATTGGAAGGACTGATGCTGAGGCTGAAACTCCAATACTTTGGCCACCTCATGCGAAGAGCTGGCTCATTGGAAAAGACCCTGATGCTGGGAGGGATTGGGGGCAGGAGGAAAAGGGGACAACAGAGGATGGGATGGCTGGATGGCATCACTGAGTCGATGCACATGAGTTTGGGTGAACTTCCGGAGTTGATGATGGACAGGGAGGCCTGGCGTGCTGCGATTCATGGGGTTGCAAAGAGTTGGACACGACTGAGTGACTGAACTGAACTGAACTGATGTGCTATGTGCTAAGTCGCTTCAGTCATGTCTGACTCTTTGTGACCCCATGGACTGTAACCCGCCAGGCTCCTCTCTCCATGGAATTCTCCAGGCAAGAATACTAGAGTGGGTTGCCATTTTCTCCAGGGACTCTTCCCAACCCAGGGATCAAACCTGTGGCTCCTGCACTCAAGGCAACTTCTTTACTGCTGAGCCACCAGGGTATTTTTTTTTTATAAATTTATTTATAGAAAATGTTAAATGATGTTTCTTTATTATAGGACGTTATATTTTCACTATGCCAGTACACATTGTGAATCATTTAGAAAGGAAGATATTATGTGCAGTATTTCCCCTCATAAGTATTTGACCAGAGATTCCTTTTTTTATTTTTTTTTTTGTGAAGCATATTGTAGGGCAAGTGTTACATAAAACATACTTAGAGAAGTGCTAGACTAGCATTTGGGGGTTTTAATACTTAAAAAAAATTTTCACATCTTTTTCTTCAGCTTATCTTAAAACAGGGTGATTGTATAACAATCATGGTTTTTCTTTTTAAAAATATTCTCTCAATTCCTAAATTTTCTTGATGTTGCAACTTCAAAATTACTACCAATATGGTCGTATTATTTAACTCATAATAATAATATCTATTTTCTTATTATACTTTGTATTATCTGGGTTCTTCCTATTTTTTCATCATTTCTCTCCATGTTTGCCTTGAAGTTTTTTCCCAACAATGTTGATCCGTTTACATGCAGCATCATGATTCTGACAGACCTTGTTTTCTCAAGCTTCCTTACTTTTATACATGTAGTTTTCTCTTCCTGGAATGTCTCTTTCTTACTCCACATCTGCTGATGCATACTTGCTTCTTATGATTTAAAACTCAAGATGTAGTGTAACCCATTCTCTAAAGCTTTATTGAGCTGATATTTGCCATCCGTATATGTAGTTATTAATTTATGTTGGTTGTTCATGAATATTTATTAAGTATTTGGCACACATATATGTCAGGATGCTATGAGTGTAAGGATGAACAGTGTAAATATGAACAAAGAGCTCATATTCTTGAGGACTGGATAGGCTAGTAAATGGACAACTAACATTCAGAAAATGCAGATCATGGTATCTGGTCCCATCACTTCATGGGAAATAGATGGGGAAACAGTGGAAACAGTGTGTCAGACTTTATTTTTTTGGGCTCCAAAATCACTGCAGATGGTGACTGCAGCCATGAAATTAAAAGACATTTACTCCTCGGAAGAAAAGTTATGGCCAATCTAGATAGCATATTGAAAAGCAGAGACATTACTTTGCCAACAAAGGTCTGTCTAGTCAAGGCTATGGTTTTTCCAGTGGTCATGTATGGATGTGAGAGTTGACTGTGAAGAAGGCTGAGCGCTGAAGAATTGATGCTTTTGAACTGTGATGTTGGAGAAGACTCTTGAGAGTCCCTTGGACTGCAAGGAGATCCAACCAGTCCATTCTGAAGGAGATCAGCCCTGGGATTTCTTTGGAAGGAATGATGCTAAAGCTGAAACTCCAGTACTTTGGCTACCTCATGCGAAGAGTTGACTCATTGGAAAAGACTTTGATGCTGGGAGGGATTGGAGGCAGGAGGAGAAGGGGACGACAGAGGATGAGATGGCTGGATGGCATCACTGACTCGATGGACATGAGTCTGAGTGAACTCCGGGAGTTGGTGATGGACAGGGAGGCCTGGCGTGCTGCGATTCATGGGGTCGCAAAGAGTTGGACACGACTGAGAGACTGAACTGAACTGAACTGAACTGAATAATCCCTGATAATTGCTATTCCCAGGAAGTACAGGGTGCTGTGGGTACACATAGGAAGAGCTATGGAAACCAGGTAAAACTCTGGGAAACTGACGCCTGGCCAGAGATTTGAAAGATAAATAGGAGTTAGTAAGGTGGAAAGATGAGTTCAGTTAGAACAGCTAAGAAAATAGTTAAAAACAAAGATGGACCTACATGAAAATAGATGGAATTACTAGGAGAAATATTCAAGCAGACATTGATAATTATGTGGTAAGTAATTACATAGTATTACCATAGCACTGTAGTATTACCAAATGCAATGGCTTTGGGGATTATAGGTCTGAACTTTGAGACCATGTTGGAGTTTACTGCGGCTAGTAAGATGATATTCTGCTCTTTGTAACACTGTAAGTAACATATATTGAGGTGGTTTGTCCACACCGTAGCCATGTAATATATTATAGAAAGGAAGCCCTACCTGGATTTCCAAAAAAGAGTATATTTTCAGCAAGCTTGAAATAGATTAGTTGTGTATACATCTTTGGCTATCATGGTATCTTAGGAACACAGAAATACTTAAAGTCCATGTATGTCTTCTCCAGACTAAAAGTAGTCAAAGCCCTTGTAAACTTTTTAATAGGCTCCATACTAATCCTATCCATGGAATTTCTGTATTACTTTATTTTCCATTTTAGAGTTACAAATACATAGTAGTCTATAGCTGAAAAGTTTTCTGTCAATAGAAGTTTTCTCCCCTTCATTATTAGAAATTAGGGAAGAAAAATCAATTTGCTGTGTTTTACACATTCAGATTGCTTTATGTATAGTTTTAGATTGTTGGGCTCTAATTTTAAATATGCTCAAATTATTAATGAGAAAACTGGAGGTTAAATTCCCAAAGTATTTAATCCTTTTAAATAAATTAACAAATTATTTTATAATATTCCCAAGGTCAGTCTTCCGGGGGTCTTTTAAAGGTCTTATTCACAAATAAAATTCTTTGTAAAGTTTTCTGACTAACTTACTCTTAATATCAAATTTGTGCTTTGTTCATTTATGTTTCTGTGATATTTCAGCCTGTTACATAATATACTATACCCTCTTACAATATATGAAAATGTCTGAAGTCTTGACTTGACAGTGGGAAAAGGCTAGGGATAGTTTTATTCTATTTAAAATTATTTTGCTATTACAGTAATAAGTGCCAATTGTTTTGTTTTCAGAATATCTTAGTTGAGAATAGAAGTTTATCAAATCACGGTGCCTTTGGACCTATTAAAAACTTGTTGAGTAAATAAATAATGTTTCATGGTCTCATATATATTCTGTAATAGCAGTTTCTTTTTCATCAATTAAATAGAGGTAAAGTCTATCTAAAGTTACATAGTTTATAATTTTTACATAGACATGGTTATGATCAATATATTAAAATTTTGATCTGATGTAATATAACAGAATTTGGTCAAATAACTTAATTGATAAAGGCATTTTTTCCCTTAAGAGTGTGTAGTTACTGGCATTTAGTAGATGCCAAAGCTAAAATGTCAGGCTTTGATAGGCAGCTGTATTGTAAGAAAGTCTTTTATTTATTTATTTTTTTGGTAAGAAATTCTTATTTGTGTTCAGGATTTTCTATTTTATCATTACAGTGATAAAGTTTAATTATGAAGTTTCATCTGTACTCCTTACTCTAAAGTGGGGAATTGTTTGCTTTTTTTCCCCAGTAAAACCTTTGTAAAATTATTCTATGGGTGTACCTTCAAAGGAATATCTAGTAGATAATTGGACAGGAGGGTATTAAGCTGAGCTTCCTTTCCTGGGTGTTTCTAAAAGGATTAGTAGAAGGAAGATAATCTTTTGAAATAGAAATGTATGGTGTGTATATTCATGAGTAGATTTCTTTAGGAAACATGTAATGATGATCCTGATTAAAGCAAAATAGTGTAATAATGGTCCCTGGTTTACCTGATGTCATTGATAGTCCTGTTTTATACTTCCCTTGGTATATATTTTTCCTCTTCTTTTGTTGTTTAAAATAAATTTTAGTGTAGTTGATGTGGATTAATCTTATTGTAATGTTTCTCATCCAACGCCATAGTTTTAATTCTTTAAACTAATAATTTTTATTGAAATTTGTGACTACTGGGCTGGGGATACAGCTGTGAACAAAACAGTCAAAAGTTTCTGCCCTCTTGGACTCTTTGTTCCAGTGGGGAAGATAAACAATGAAGTAAACAAGTTACAACAAACTTTTATTTCAGAAAGTGGTTGAATCATGGAGAAAGTAGAGGAACATAAAATGACACATAGTAATTGAGAGCAAGCTATTTATTTCTCAGTTGTTAAGGAATACTTTTCTGATGCTGTATCACTGAACCAAGGGCTTCATAAATGAAAAAGGGGCTGCTTTGAGAAAAGCCAGAGGAAAAGTGTTCCTAGTATAGACATCAGTAGGAAAAAAAGGCCTAAGTAAGAACAAGCTTGGCATTTTCCAAGAACTAAAAAAGACCCATCTCCCTAGAGTGAAGAAAAAGAAAGGGAGAGTAATATGAGATGAGGACAGAGAATTAAGCAGAGGCCAGAATGTGATGGGTTTTGAAAGCCAGTGTAAAGGATTTAACTCTAAAATGAGAATACAGTACATTGTTTTTAAACAGGTAAATTATATGTGATTGGTGTGTTTAAGAAATCAAAGGAATGGATTATAGAGGCACAAGAGGTGAAGCAGGCTATTGTAATGGTCCTGCTTAGAGATAATGGTAACTTGGAGTAGGAGGTGTCAGTGGAATGAGAGTGAATTATGTTATTATGGTGTTTACAACCATGGACCAGATTCCTTATCCAAGGAAGAGAATAGCAACAAGAAAGCCAAAGGAAGAAAGTGTTTCCATAAGGAGGAAATGATCAACTGAGGCTGCTGTGTGGAGAGGAAAGGGAAAAGGCCATAATAGTATACCGCTTGTGATTTTTTTGATTGCTGGAAATTTACCAACATCCTTATCATTCATATTGACTGAAAACTTTGCCATCTGACTCACTGTCTACCTCTATGTCTGTACTCCTGTTCAGCCTTTGTTCCTAAAAACTTTGAAAGAAAATGATGGTAAAGGAAGCGAGGGAGTGGCAAAATGGAACAAGGAAAATATCTAAACTGTTTGTCGCCCAAGTAACCTGAGATTTGAGAGAAAAAAAAACTGCCCCAGTTGAGAGGGCTCCATGGGACATAAAGAGGTAGGGAACAGCAAGATTTTATCAGCGGATGAGACTAAAAGAAACATTCAGAAAAGGCGTTTTGGATATGGAGCCTCTGTTGAAACTGAGGTAACAGAGGGCACACTGAAGAGGTCTAAAAGGACAGGGGATGGGGAATCGGGTCATATTCAGAGATAGAGAGAAGACAGTAAGCATAGAGATCTGGTTATGGTGACAGGAGAGGTTTAGACTTCTGCTGGCAACGTAGATACACAGGGATATGAGGAGTGGTAGTCTCTTTTAGGATGATGAACATTTAAAGTTATGGTACAGCGTGCTGTTTTAAAGGTGTGATACCACTGATGTTTCTTTTCTATTCCTAAAAATTATGCAGTGGTGTTTGATGGAGGAGGAGCAGAGGAAGTGAGATACTGAGATGTGGTAGCCACTGGTTAGGGGAACAGTTGACTCAAATGAACTAAGAAGGATACTCAAGGACTTACTGCCATCGGTAGGTTAATGAGTATGGGCAGGAGGCCAGAGAGTGGACAGGAAACCAAAGACTCAGAGATTCTCTCTAAAGGAAAGGAGGCCAGAGGATGTCAGAGAGCCAATCATATGTCTTCACATGGATCAGAGGTCAGTGGGTGGCCAACAGTCCAAGAATCTGTCTTCAAGTGGATTATAAGTCAAGAGGACTAGCCAGAGAGTCAGGAGGTTTAAACCAATGGAAAGTTATGTATTACTATGAGAGGACATGAATATATCTGACAATTACCATCTTACAGGCAATATCTAGTCTGGGGTGCTTCCATTTGACAGAAATTATCCATAATATTTTAATAATTCAGAACAGTAGAAAAAGTAAGAGCAGTTATATGAAATAAGAATTATAAAAATTTAATATAGAAACAGTTTTGCCATTTTCTTACATGTTTTTAAACCTGATTATAACAGGTTAAATCAATTAAATTTAGTTTGTGATATCACAGAAACTCATCTGAACAGTAGCTACCAGCTTTAAGCTGCATCGAAATGGTGTTATATATATTATCTATTTTCATATATCACCTTTAGCCCCTTTAACTCTAATATATTCTGATATTATTTATAATTTTCTGATACTTGATATTGGAAAAAAACAAAGTGATAATACTCTGTTCACATCAGAGAATACAAAAATAATCTTTGACAAGTGAGCTGGAGAACTTTGAAGAACTTCTGAGCTTCACCTTTATCCTCAAAGTTACATTTCTGTCTAAGTATATTGTGGCATGCTGAAGCTATTTGTTTAAGATATATTGTTGCTTGTTCTCAGTATCATGGTCATAGGAAGGAAGACTATAATGTGCAGGAAGAGTGTAGACATATTTGTGCTTTGTATATTCTTTCCTGATCAAATATTGCCATTTTTTCCAGTGTGATAAAGGGCATTTATGGAAACAACATCTAATATCATACTCAGTAATGAAAAACTTGAAAGCTTTCCACTGAGTAAGATCAGTTCGGTTCATTTCAGTCGCTCAGTTGTGTCTGACTCTTGGCGACACCATGGACTGCAACACGCCAGGCCTCCCTGTCCATCGCCAACTATCAGAGTTTACTTAAACTCATGTCCATTGAGTCAGTGATTCCATCCAACCATCTCATTCTCTGTTGTCCCCTTCTCCTCCTGCCTTCAGTCTTTCCCAGAATCAGGATCTTTTCCAGTGAGTCAGTTCCTTGTATCAGGTGGCCAAAGTATTAAAGTTTCAGTTTTACCATCAATCCTTCCGATGAATATTCAGGACTGATTTCCTTTAGGATGGACTGCTTTGATCTCCTTGCAGTCCAAGGGACTCTCAAGAGTCTTCTCCAACACCAAAGTTCAAAAGCAATAATTCTTCCCCACTCAGCTTTCTTTATAGTCCAACTGTCACATCCATACATGACTATTTGAAAAACCATAGCTTTGACTAGACAGACCTTTGTTGGCAGCGTAATGTCTCTGCTTTTTAATATGCTGTCTAGGTTGGTCATAACTTTTCTTCCAAGAAGCAGGCATGTTTTCATTTCATGACTGCAGTCATGATCTGCAGTGATTTTGGAGCCCAAAAAAATAAAGTCTGGCACTGTTTCCACTGTTTCCCCATCTGTTTGCCATGAAGTGATGGGACCAGATGCCATGATATTAGTTTTCTGAATGTTGAGTTTTAAGCCAACTTTTTCACTCTTGTTTACTTTCATCAAGAGGCTCTTTATTTCTTCTTCATTTTCTGCCATAAGGGTGGTATTGTCTGCATATCTGAGGTTATTGATGTTTCTCCCAGCAATCTTGATTCCAGTGTGTGCTTCCTCCAGACCAGTGTTTCTCATGATGTACTCTGCATATAAGTTAAATAAGCAGGTGACAATATACAGCCTTGATGTCCTCCTTTTCCTATTTGGAACCAGTCTGTTGTTCCATGTCCAGTTCTAACTGTTGCTTTCTGACCTGCATACAGTTTCTCAAGAGGCAGGTCAAGTTGTCTGGTATTCCCATCTCTTTAGGAATTTTCCACAGTTTGTTGTGGTCCACACAGGCAAAGGCTTTGGCATAGACAATAAAGCAGAAATATTTATTTTTCTGGAATTCTCTTGCTTTTTCGATGATCCAGTGGATGTTGTCAAATTGATCTCTTGTCCCTCTGCCTTTTCTAAATCCAGCTTGAACATCTGGAATTTCATGGTTCATGTACTGTTGAAACCTGGCTTGGAGAATTTTAAGCATTTCTTTGCTAGCGTGTGAGATGTGTGTAGTTGGGCGGTAGTTGGAGCATTCTTTGGCATTGCCTTTCTTTGGGATTGAATATTTGCCTTGATTCATAGTAAGAGCAAGAACAAGACAAAGAATACCTGCTTTCTCCACTGGTGTTCAACAGTGTGCTAGTAGTTCTAGAGAGAATAACTGAATAGAGAAAATTTTTAAAGGGTATCCAGATTGGAAAAGGAGAGGTCAAATTGTCTCTATTTGTAGATGACATAATCCCATATGTAGAAAACCTTTAATAATTTGTAAGAAAACTACTGGAACTAATAAAAAAAAATTTAGAAATGTTGTAGGGTACAAGATACAAAAAACAGTGTACTTCCATCTGCCAGCAATGAAGAATCCCAAAATGAAGTTAAGAAAGCAATTTCATTTGCAATAGCATCTAAAAAAATACCTAGTAGTAAATTTTGTCTCCTTATAGACTAAAGAAGATGTGTATAAATGTAAAAGCATCCCATGTTCATGGGTAAAAAGACTTAGTATTGTTAAGATGCCATAACTATCCAGAGCAATATATTGCTGCTGCTGCTGCTGCTGCTGCTAAGTCGCTTCAGTCGTGTCCAACTCTGTGCGACCCCAAAGACGGCAGCCCACCAGGCTCCCCCGTCCCTGGGATTCTCCAGGCAAGAACACTGGAGTGGATTGCCATTTCCTTCTCCAATGCATGAAAGTGAAAAGTGAAAGTGAAGTCGCTCAGTCGTGTCCGACTCTTAGTGATCCCGTGGACTGCAGCCCATGAGGCTCCTCCATCCACTGGATTTTCCAGGCAAGAGTACTGGAGTGGGGTGCCATTGCCTTCTCCAAGAGCAATGTACAGATGCAGTTAAATCCCTGTTAAAATTCCAACAACCTTTTATACAGAAATGGAAAACTTAGTCCTTAAATGCGACCTATGGACTGTAGCCCACCAGGCTTCTCAGTCCATGGGATTTTCGAGGCATGAATACTGGAGTGGGTTACCATTTTCTTCTCCAGGGGATCTTCCTGACCCAGGGATCGAACCCAGGTCTCCCGCATTGTAGGCAGACGCTTTACTGTGCAAGCTACCAGGGAGCCCCATACAAAAGGAGAGGCCCTGAATAGTTAAAGCACTCTTGAAAGAGAACAAATCTCAGGATTTACACTTCTTGATTTCAAAAATTACTACAATACAAAGCTACAGTAATCAAAGCAATGTGGTACTTACATAAAGATAGATGTATAGACTTATGGAGTATGAGTGAAAGTCTAAAATAAACCCATATATCTGAGGGTACTTTCAAATCATATTTATGATAAAGTTTTAATATCTGGAATTTATAAAGAACTTCTAAAACTCAATAACAAAAAGACAGACAACCAAAGGAAATAATGGGAAAAGACTATGATAGACATTTCACTAAAGAAAATATACCAATGGCCAATAATCAGTGAAAAGATAACCAATGTTATTAGTCTTCAGAGAAAAGCAAATCAAAACTACAATGAGATAACACCTCACAGTCATTAGAATGACTATTAATAATAACTAGTGTTATTGAAGAAGTAGAGAAACTAAAACTCTCATAAATTGATGGTGGGAATGCAAAATGGTACAATAGCTCCACTGTGGAAAACAATTGAGCCACTCCTCAAAAAACTACCTATAGAATCCCCATATGACCCAAGAACTCTATTCCTATCAGTTCAGTTCAGTCGCTCAGTTGTGTCCGACTCTTTGCGACCCATGAACCACAGCACGCCAGGCCTCCCTGTCCATCACCAACTCCCGGAGTCCACCCAATCCCATGTCCATTGAGTCAGTGATGCCATCCAACCATCTCATCCTCTGTCATCCCCTTCACCTCCCGACCTCAATCTTTCCCAGCATCAGGGTCTTTCCAAATGAGTCAGCTCTTCACATCGGGCGGCCAAAATATTGGAGTTTCAGCTTTACCGTCAGTCCTTCCAATGAACACCCAGGACTGATCTCCTTTAGGATGGACTGCTTGGAACTCCTTGCAGTCCAAGGGACTCTCAAGAGACTTCTCCAACACCACAGTTCAAAAGCATCAGTTCTTCGGCGCTCAGCTTACTTTATAGTCCAACTCACATCCATACATGACCACTGGAAAAACTATAGCCTTGACTAGATGGACCTTTATTGGCAAAGTAATGCCTCTGCTTTTGAATATGCTGTCTAGGTTGGTCATAACTTTCCTTTCAAGGAGTAAGCATCTTTTAATTTCATGGCTGCAGTCACCATCTGCAGTGATTTTGGAGCCCAGAAAAATAAAGTCAGACACTGTTTCCCCATCTATTTCCCATGAAGTGATGGGACCAGATGCCATGATCTTCATTTTCTGAATGTTGAGCTTTGAGCCAGCATTTTCACTCTGCTCTTTCACTTTCATCAAGAGGCTCTTTAGTTCTTCTTTACTTTCTGCCGTAAGGGTGGTGTCATCTGCATATCTGAGGTTATTGATATTTCTCCCGGCAATCTTGATTCCAGCTTTTGCTTCCTCCAGCCCAGCGTTCCTCATGATATACTCTGCATATAAGTTAAGTAAGCAGAGTGACAATATACAGCCTTGACGTACTCCTTTCCCTATTTGGAATCAGTCTGTTGTTCCATGTCCAGTTCTAACTGTTGCTTCCTGACCTGCATACAGGTTTCTCAAGAGGCAGGTCAGGTGGTCTAGTATTCCCATCTCTCAGAATTTTCCACAGTTTATTGTGATCCACACAGAGGCTTTGGCATAGTCAATAAAGCAGAAATAGATGTTTTTCTGGAACTCTCTTGCTTTTTCAGTGATCCAGCAGATGTTAGCAATTTGATCTCTGGTTCCTCTGCCTTTTCTAAAACCAGCTTGAACATCTGGAAGTTCACGGTTCACATATTACTTTACTATGGTGTGAGATGAGTGCAGCTGTGCAATAGTTTGAGAATTCTTTGGCATTGCCTTTCTTTGGGATTGGAATGAAAACTGACCTTTTCCAGTCCTGTGGCCACTGCTGAGTTTTCCAAATGTGCTGGCATATTGAGTGCAGCACTTTCACAGCATCATCTTTTAGGATTTGAAATAGCCTAACTGGAATTCCATCACCTCCACTAGCTTTGTTCGTAGTGATTCTTCCTAAGGCCCACTTAACTTCACATTCCAAGATCTCTGGCTCTAGCTGAGTGTGCGTGATCACAACATCATGGTTATCTTCTTGAAGATCTTTTTTGTACAGTTCTTTTGTGTATTCATGCCACCTCTTCTTAATATCTTCTGCTTCTATTACATCCATACCATTTCTGTCCTTTATTGAGCCCATCTTTGCATGAACTGTTCCCTTGGTATCTCTAATTTTCTTGACGAGATCTCTAGTCTTTCCCATTCTGTTGTTTTCCTCTATTTCTTTGCATTGGTCTCTGAGGAAGGCTTTCTTATCTTTCCTTGCTATTCTTTGGAACTCTGCATTCAGATGCTTATATCTTTCCTTTTCTACTTTTCCTTTTCGCTTCTCTTCTATTTACTCTATTCCTATATATATGCCCAAAAGAACTGAAAAGATGGACCTAAGGAGATACTTGGTATGCTAATGTTTGTGGCATTGTTCATATTATCCAAAAGTTAGAAACAACACAAGTGTCCATAAATAGATAAATCAGTTCAGTTCAGTCGCTCAGTCATGTCCAACTCTTTGCGACCCCATTAATCACAGCACACCAGGCCTCCCTGTCCATCACCAACTCCCGGAGTTCACTCAGACTCACGTCCATCGAGTCAGTGATGCTATCCAGCCATCTCATCCTGTCATCCCCTTCTCCTCCTGCCCCCAATCCCTCCCAGCATCAGAGTCTTTTCCAGTGAGTCAACTCTTCACATGAGGTGGCCAAAGTACTGGACTTTCAGCTTTAGCATCATTCCTTCCAAAGAAATCCCAGGGCTGATCTCTTTCAGAATGGACTGGTTGGATCTCCTTGCAGTCCAAGGGACTCTCAAGAGTCTTCTCCAACACCACAGTTCAAAAGCATCGATTCTTCGGCACTCTGATTGGGGTGATAAAATAATTTTGGAAATAGATAATGATAACATTTGCACAACTTTGTGAATATAATTAATCCTACTGAATTGTGTGATTAAAAATGATTTGAATGGCAAATTTTATGTATAATTTACAATTTTAAAATATTTTGTCATTTTGTATTACCTCAGCATATATGAAACTGCCATAATTAATTTTACGGTGTATTCCTTCCCCAGAAACTTCATGGGTCACAATGCTTCATGCTTCCTCTGTGTTTGTTTGACATAATGCATGTGATCCATAGTATGACAATTGTTATCATTCATTGACTTGAATAATTCATTCTCTCTTAAAATCTATGCAGATATGGGCTTTGCTTTCATATTGGATTTATGGGTTCATGAAAAAAATACAGAGTCAAGTCAATGCTTAAAATTGGCTAATGCATTAATCTATATTGGGTCTGAAAGTGATAGCTCATATTATCTGGTAATGATAGCTTACGGTGAACGGTGTTAGATTCTTGATCTCTGAAGAAGCTTTAACTTTGGGACCAGGGACCTGGCTTGATCACTCAAGAGTTTTTGTGTAGCAGAGTTTTATAAAATAAGAAAGGCGACAGAGAAAGCTTCTGACATAGACATCGGAAGGGGATTAGAAAATTCCCCCCCTTGCTAGTTTCAGCAAGCTGTTTTATGTCTGTTAGAAAGCTATTAATCAAACAAGAGAGACACCTCAAGGCTGAAGGAGTTTCACCAGGCCCCTCTCCCACAGTACGTAATTTTAAGATATGATGGCAGGAGGTGTGTCATCTCCCAGCCATAAAACAATTGATATGAATACTGGTTTGTTGAGCTATTATCAGCCCAAGGTTTGAGAAAAGGAGAAAAGTTAGTCTTAGGTGGAACATTTTGAAGAAGGGCAAATTCCAAAACAAATACATAGTTTCATTAACATAGCTTAAGAAAAACATTTACATAAGAAAAATGCAATTGTTAGCTCAGGGTTTGAGGAAAGTTTAAATTCTGAAGGAACCAGGTGTCGTCATGGCAACACAGAATTTTAAGAGACACTTGCAGCCTATTTCCTCCCTTTGGAGACCCCTGGCCTTCCTGCCTTGTTACCCTCTCAGCAGGAGTAGGGCTATCTTCAGATAAGTTCATCTTTTTGTTCCCAACTGTTTGACAGTAGCACTCTTCAGATTTGGTTACCGTGCTACTATGTGTCCAGAGGTATGTTTTGCTCCTGAGTTTTAAGTGACTTTGATTAGCTATACATGCCACCACTGGTCACACTTTGAGTCTTTGAGCTTGATTTGATATCACATGTTTGCTGCAAGCCGGGTCCCCATCTTCCAAGTGTGATTCATGAAATTCTCCAAGTGAATACCTATTAATTCATAAGGAATAGCTAGAAAAATTCCAAGAGCCATTTTTCTTACTGCAGAAATTTAAGAGTACAAATTAGTGTCAAAAATGTTGACACTGATAGGGAATGGAGGCAAAATCAGAAAGGCTGTTTTATATATATTTATAAAAATATAGTTACATTTTAAGTAAAATTTAGTCATGGCAGTTTTATATTCCTATAATTCATGATGGAAGTTAAAGGGTACAAATATTGACCAAACTAGATTGCTATAATTCTGTTCCTTCGTCTGAAACATATTCTTCTGCTACCCCATTTTGTCTACATTTCTATTTGTATTTTTATGTATGTGGAAGGTTGGTTATGTTTCTCAACCATTTAGAAGTTGCCCTCTGTAGAGGATATCCCACGTGTTCCAGCAGTACACTCGCCCCTCATCACTCAAGGGCAAGGGGCCAACTGGTCCCGGGGTAGATTCTGATCTGCATTTGGGGACTTGGTTCCACAAGCTGCTGGATTGAAGTTTTCTTGCTTCTTGTGTCTGTCCCCTGGTGAGTGAGGCTGGTCTAGAGCCTCACACCTGGTAAGAGGAGCCAGTGTCTGCCTATAGGTGGGTGGAGATGGGTCTTGACCCTCTGATGGGCAGGGCTGTATCAAGGGGTGTGCCTCGATGTGACTGGGTTCAGGAAGTCTTTAGGCAGCCTGTCTGCTGATGGGTGGTGCTGTGTTTCCTTCCTGTTGGTTGGTTGGGCTGAGACATCCCAGCACTGGAGCCTACCGGCTGTTGGATGGAGTCAGTTCTTGGTGCCAAAATGGTGGCTTCTGGGAGAGCTCATGCTGATGAATACTCCCCAGTACCTCTGCCACCAGTGTCCTTTTCCCCACAGTGATCCACAGCCACCCCCCACCTCCTTAGAAGACCTTCCTCAAGACCAACCACCAGGTAGGTCTGGCCCAGGCTCCAAGGAAATTACTGCTTTTGCCTTGGTTTCCAGTGTGTATAACAGAAAAGCTGTGACAAACCTAGACAGCATATTAAAAAGCAGAGACATTACTTTGCCAGCAAAAATCCATATAATCAAAGCTATGGTTTTTCCAGTAAGTCAAGTATGGATGTGAGAGTTGGATCATAAAGAAGGCTGAGCGCCGAAGAATTGATGCTTTTGAAATGTGGTGTTGAAGAAGACTCTTGAGACTGCAAAGAGATCAGACTAGTCATTCTTAAAGGAAATCTGTCCTGAATATTCCCTGGAAGGACTGATGCTGAAGATGAAGTTCCAATACTTGGCTACCTGATGCAAAGAGCTGATTCATTGGGGAAAAAAAAAACCTGATGCTGAGAAAGATTGAAGGCAGGAGAAGATGGGGACGACAGTGGGTGAGATGGTTGGATGGCATCACCAACTCAATGAACATGAATTTGAGCAAGCTCCAGGAGTTGGTGAAGAACAGGGATGCCTGGCATGCTGCAGTCCATGGGGTCACAAAGAGTCGGACAGGACTGAGCAACTGAGCAACAACCAGAATGCATGAGACCTTGTGTGTGCCCTCCCAAGACTGGAGTCTATTTCCCCTAGTCCTGTGGAGCTCCTGCACTCGAACTCCACTGGCCTTCAAACCCAAATGCTCTGGGAACAATGACTCCTGCTGCCAGAAACCCAGGCTGGGAAGCCTGACATAGGGCTCAGAACCTCAGTCATGTGGGAGAGTTATGCCATATAATTATTCTCCAGCTTGTGGGTTGCTTCCTGTGGGATATTGGATTTAATTAGATTATCAGTGCGGCAACCCCTCCTACCATCTTGTTGAGTTTCTTCTTTATGTCTTTGAATGTAGAATATCTTTTTTGATATGTTCCAGGTTTTTTTGTTGATGCTTATTCAGTAGTTAGTTGTAATTTTGGTGTGCTCTTGAGAGGAGTTGAACTCAGAGTCCTTCTACTCTGCCATCTTGTTCCGTCCCAGGATTGCTACATGTCAAAAAGTAGCCTATGTGAAAACTGAAAGTGTTGGTTGCTCAGTCATGTCCAGCTCTTTGTGACCCCATGGACTGTATAGCCTGCCAGGCTCCTCTGTCCATGGAATTCTCCTGGCAGGAATACTGGAGTGGGTAGCCGTTCCCTTCTCCAGGGAATCTTCCCGACCCAAGAATGAAACCCACGTCTCCTACATTGCTTGCATATTCCTTACTGTCTGAGCCACCAGGGAGCCCACAAGTAGCCTAAACCTGTGCTAAAGATGAATGACCAGCTAATCATCATCATAACTATTGGTAGGATCTTTTGCATGACCTCAGAAGTTAAAAACTGAAGCTAAATTACAATTGTTATTTAGAATTTTTAGATACCTCTGCTTTCAAACCTCACAGTTCGTCAAAACTTCAAGTCTCCTAAACTCCTGATGTTACTTTGTGGGAGTGGCTAAATGGAAATGAGTATGCAATTTGCATGCATGGGACAGAGATTGAGTGAGAAGCTGGACGTCTGCTCTGTCATTCATTCTCAAATCATCAGTTCTTTGAAGAATATGAGTACTTTTAGATTTTGTGAAAAGTATACTTTCATCCTTTGGCTTAATTGAGTACATTTTAATGTTAAAGCATGGTCTGTAAACAGAAACTTGAGCTTCACTATATTGATTTGGGAATAAAGCCTGTTATAATGGCCCCCTACAAATTTTACAATTTAGAAGTAGAGACATGATTGTGTAGAGAGTTAATCACCAGAAGAAGAGAAGCAATTTTTACTTTATATCATGAGATATGTCAATTCCTATAATTTCCTTTTCTAAAGAATCCCCTTCTTCAAATAGTGTATTTTTCCCTTAGTAATTGTAGGGTAGGAGAAAGCTTTTTCAAATGTGCAAAAACTGTACAATGGTATAAAAGCTGCAATTACAAATTGAACTTACTTTTTATGGCAGTTTTCCTAAATGCTTTTGTTGATCTG
Organism: Bos indicus; assembly: GCF_029378745.1. NCBI lineage: Eukaryota > Metazoa > Chordata > Mammalia > Artiodactyla > Bovidae > Bos > Bos indicus. The sequence goes on along the minus strand of NC_091780.1, from coordinate 36,923,491 downwards.
AAAATTTATTCTAAAAAATTTGCTATTAGCTACACAATTATTAACCACTTCTCCTATGGTTGTCTGTTCTCAGTAAGAAGGGTCAGTCTTTTCTTTCATTTTATGCCAGATTTGAAATAAACCTGCGAAGTGATATTAATAATATGACTCAGTGCATTTAAAAAGATTATCAAGCCTGGGTAGAAATTATTTTCCCATCATCAGGCTGAAATATATGTGACTTTCTTCAAAGGATGTGATTTGATAGCTGGCCTAACATTACATTTTCAGAAGGTATGTGTTGTAATGGAAAAAATGTGATATTTGACAAAGTCTTACTTCTTTCTACATTTGTTAGTTTTGTTTCCTTGGTCCAGCTGTTTCCACTTCTCTACCTGTAAGTTGAAGAAAATATTATGTGTCTTGATAATTGTGAGTATTAAATGGGCTTCCATACAGTATGCTGTATAATATATGATCATATTAATAAAATATTAAATGTCTTATAAATTATATAATATATATACTATTCTCCTCTTTTAAAAAAATTTACATTTTGTTCTAACCTGAAATTTGTAATGCCTATTATTGCTATTGATTGATATTCTGTACTACTTTACTTTTAATAGTTAAACTAAAGAAAAGCTAAGGAGCTAATGTTTATGCTTTTTTTAAAGCCACAAAGATATTCACATAATTAGATTACCATGACTATAGATCAAGAATAAACAATTGCTGTAAATTGCTTTATTCACTAAAAATGGTGCTCTTTGTTTTAAAGATAAAATGCCCACTGGCAGTTTTAATTAGGCTCCGGGAGTTGATGATGGACAGGGAAGCCTGGTGTGCTGCAGTCCATGGGGTCGCAGAGAGTCGGACATGACTGAGCGACTGAACTGAACTGCAATTTTAAACATTAAGAAAGCATTAGAGAAATATGGCTATTGATACTGACCCGTCAGATTCATAAATAAAGGGGAAAAAAGCCAGAATAGATTTCACAGAGGTCAACTGTCCCCTATGGTTGTTACTAGGAATCTATCTATTGCTAGTTTATGTAGTTTCAACAACTTTGCTTAGCTCATCCAGCCATTGAGGACTAAATGCAACAAAGTACAAGTAAAGAGAAGAGTGTGTTAGAATCAGATGTAGGGATAAGGGATAGTAAAGAAAAGAATATGAAAATTAAAGGAACAAATACCAGTCACAGAGCACCACTTGTATAAGGATAAATAGACATACCCAAAGAAATCTCAAGTTTGACATGTATTTCTGTTCAGAATTATATAGTTTTCCCCAGGTATTATGGAAATGTTAAGCGTATTTGAAAATATATAACTAATTGGGAGATATTTCTAGAAATGGTAGAAGCTAAATGTTATGTTGAAAGAAAGAAACCCTATCCATTCAGAATATCAGCTACCCAGATTTGGCAGTTTTTCAGTGCTATAAGTAGCTGTTACCACACTCTAAAAATTACGGACCACGTTTTGTTTTACCCCTCGGTTTTTGCCTATAGTGATGTTAATTGGCACTTTCATTGTTTCAGTTCTTTTTGAGGCCAACATTGTTTACAGGTTGTCATAGAGTTATTAATATTCTACTAAATTTTGAGTATTAATTTTTCATTTTAAGATGTTTCACTGGCATTCATTCAAATTTCTTAGTTTAGACTGGCACTAATATTTCCTGAAGAGTTATGTATTTGCATTCTTATCACAAGATACTGAGTTATATTTTCAGTAGGAGTATAAACTGATGCATTTTCTTACATCCAAATAAAATGTTTGCTAATTTTTGTTATAGTTGACAATTAGAAATATGTGGATCATATCGTTATTATATGCCCGTTATTCCAAACCAGAGTCATTCTTGTTGAAATAGGTCTCAGGTATCTAAAAAGTTTTAGACTGTCTTTTATACAACAGCAAAGAAGTGTTCCTTTTTTCCCTCACTTTATTCTTTTAGGTAGATTACATTTTTAAAGTTTATCTACTTTCTATTCTGGAAAGGAAAAAAACTATTAAACTATTCATTGTTTCTCCTATTACCTTCCTGAAAGCTTTTTAAAAACCAACTATTCTTTTGGTTTTATAATTGTAATTTATAACTTATTAGTAGTTTTTAAAATCATTTCCGAAAATATATCTAATTTTTACATATATTGACTCATTTTATAAACCCAAAGAGGCTTATTGGTTTTTTAGACATTTTATAAAGCAAAAGGTCAGTAGACAAAAAGGTCTTAAAGTCAATCGTATGTTTTTAATACATAGCTAAGGAAATCAGACTCAGGGAGTTATTCATTTATTAAAACAAAAATTCTTCTTGAGCATCCACAGGGTGCCAGACACTCTTCCATACACTGAGGATACAGCAGTGAGCCTGACAGACAAGCTCTTTTTTATACTTCATTTTTGTCTTTGCGTATCCTGTATTGTTCCCAATATTTTTCTGTAGTACTAATTTTATTTCATATTCTCTATATTATTTGTTTTTTGTATAGTGTTTCTGTGTGAACTAGAGAAGAACTCCATGAAAGCAGGTTTATCTGTTTGGTCATTGCTTTATTGAGTATAGTCCTTAACATTTAGTGGAGAATCAATAGATTTTAGCCAAATGAATGAATGAATTGAATTAAATGAGGACCATATGGTATCCTGAAAACCAAATGAAGTGTGTTAAGAACTGAGTGGTCAATGGTGTCACATGCAGTTGATGGGCCAATGTAAAGGCATGAAGATTAGATTTACCGAGGCAAGGCTGTAATGAATGGTTTAAGTGGAATGGTAGGACAAAAGCCAGACTGGAGTAACTCAGAGTCAAGAAAAAAGGAATGAGTGGTGAAAAAGTGTAAATACAGGTATTTAAGTCATTCAAGGAATTTTGAGAGATAAACAAATTGAGCTGCATATAACTAGAAGAAGGCTAGGGAGGGCTTTAAAGTGTTTTATTATAAAATTTCAGATATACTTAGAAGAATGAACCTCCTTATAATCTACATGCTGCTGCTACTGCTAAGTCGCTTCAGTCATGTCCAACTCTGTGCGACCCCATAGATGGCAGCCCACCAGGCTCCCCCGTCCCTGGGATTCTCCAGGCAAGAACACTGGAGTCGGTTGCCATTTCCTTCTCCAATGTGTGAAAGTGAAAAGTGAAAGTGAAGTCACTCAGTCGTGTCCGACTCTGGACTGTAGCCTACCAGGCTTCTCCATCCATGGGATTTTCCAGGCAAGAGTACTGGAGTGGGGTGCCATTGCCTTCTCCGTATAACCTACATATTTGTCATTAATATCAAGATTTTGGCATATGTATTTTGTATGAGTAACATTTTTTGCTGTTAAAAAAATATTTTGAAGCAAATCTCAGTCATTTTAGCTGCATATACTTCAATATGCACCTAAAAAGAAAGAGAAAACTTTCTTAAACACCCTGATGCCATAATCACACCTGTTAAAATTAACAGTAATTCTTTGATACTATTTAATATTGTTTCTATGAGAGTGCCACAATTTTTAAAGTAAAAGTTGTTTGAATTTAGATCCAGTCAAATTCTAATTCATATTTGATTATTGTGTCTTTTAAGATTCTTTTTGTCTAGAGAACTTTCTTTCCTATGCTGAAGAAACTAGATTAATTGTTCTGAAGACTAGCTTACATTGTTGATTTGTGTATTTGCTTTCTTATGGTGTCATTTGTTTCTCTGTTTACAGAATTAACTTTTTAGTATTTATTTATTTGGCTGTGTCAGATCTTTGTTGCATTATGTGGAGATCTTTCACTGTGGCCCACGGATGCTCTAGTTGTGAGATGTGGCCTCAGTACTTGCAGCACGCAAGCTTAGTTGCTCGATAGCATGTAGAATCCTAGTTCCCTGAACAGGGATCAAACCCACATGCCCTGCAGTGCAAGATGGATTCTTAACCACTGGACCACCAGGGAAGTCCCTCAGTATTATTTGTAAACTGTTATGTCAGGCTAAATGTTTGATTCGACTTAGGTTCAGCTATTTGGGGATACATCCCCTATAGTTGGTGCCCTCTGCTTCATATTGCATCATGTCAGTGCTTGATTTTCACACTCTTAGTTATGCTAATGTTGATCAGTGAAGTCAGTTGGTGATTCCAGATGTTTCCATTGAAAATTTCCCATTAACCTTTCATTTTATGGTTTTATGATCTTTGCCTAAATCGGTATTTCATTTGCTTTACAAAAGGCTAATTTTCTCTTTCTATCATAAAGGAGGGATCTTTAAAAATGGAAGAAAGTATAACATGTTTTTCTGCTGATAGGCAAGGTCTGATGGAAAAAATGACACTAGGAGAAACAGTGGACTTGGGAGTTAAGAGAGATCAGATCCACTGCACAGATGATAGATTGCCTTCCGTAGGAGCAGGAACAGTTTAAGTGACTTGTCCAAGGTTATAGTAGCACAAAGTGAGTATATTTTATTAAATGTATATCACAGTTTTGCTATGGCAACTTACAATTGTACCTAATTTTAGAAACATGCCTATTCAGTTTATGATACGGCATGTGAAGTAGAAACGAAAAGTCTTTCTGATTTCACTGCCTGTGTTTGTCCCTTCTTCTAAGAGTTTATCTAGTGTCTCCCTTAAAAGAAAAATTTTAAATTAATGGTGTCCTGTACACCTGTATCTTTACATTATAATAAATATAAGCAAATACTTTTGATAATTTTTTCAGATTTTACTAGTCTATTGCAAAGAGAAGAAAATGCTACTGTTAAATAAAATGGTAAATAACTCATAGTTCAGTTTAGACACTAATGGAGCATAAAAGCCTGTAAAATGACAAAAAAACAGCAACTTTTATTACTTATAGGCTCATTTTTGTTACACAGTTTGGTCATATACCTGACAGTCTTCCTTCTTTGTGACTTTCTCCTAAAAATTATAGTTTTGTGTTATCTAAGTGAAAAGGCCATTAGAGTTCAGTGGAAGAATATGACAGCATCTCTTCTGAGGATTATAGCAGTTCCCATTGGGGAAATTGCAATTTCCTTTTTTCTTTCCCTTTTTTTTGGTAGTAGTTCTAATGGTAGTGATATCATTTAATCTTGAAAGAATATTTATGGCAACTTTGGACCTATAAACTATTGCCAAATTGTCTCATGCATGCTATGTGAAATTCAGTTTTAGACAATCATATTTCTTTATGGCTCAGTGATTTCCATTTACTACTTGTTAGACTGTATAGTCTGAAGAGTATCGGGGTTACTGTGTTGTCTGACACAGTATGTATTCTATTAAATTAGAACTTTAAAAGCAACATGGATCATATAGTTCCTTTAGTTACTTAGTACCATGTTTTATTTTTAAAAAATCTCTGTTGAGGTTTAACTGATTTCCTTTTCTGTCTTGGCATCCCCAGAAGAGCACTCTTTAGTTGTCTCCAAAAGCAGGAATGAAATCCGATCTGTGTTTTGTATTGTCTGCTGACTTAGATGAGAACACTTCACAGGAGCTGCATTGATCAGTTCTCATCCTTTCTAGTCATTTATTGGGCAATTAATACAATCTTGTAAAGACTCCCTAGAGTATCCCTAATAAACTAGATCCTTTTACCCAAGAATAGATACAGAGATACATCAAGATACTCAAAGATGAGAAAAGCTGATTAGGAGAAACAGGAAATATTAAGCCTTTAAACTCACAATCTGAATGTGTTTCAGATTGTCTCCCTCCTCACAACTAAAAGATACTGCTTTCTATTGAAATATATTGTACAAATTAGGAAATGTAGCTTTCCATAAACTTGCATCTTAGTGGTTTAAAACAGGATAATTTAATTCAGGTGTGGTGGTGGTGGTGTAGTCACTAAGTCATGTCTGACTCTTATGACCCCAAGGACTATAGCCCACCAGGCTCCTCTGTCCATGGGATTCTCCAGGCAGGAATATGGAGTGGGTTGCCATTCTCTTCTCCAGGGGATCGTCCCAACCCAGGAATCAAATGCAGGTCTCTTGCGTTGTAGGCAGATTCGTTACTAACTGAGTTGCGAGGGAAGCCCCAATTTATGGTATACATATAATATTTTTTTATTCCTGCTCCTAATTCTTGTGATCTAAGTCTTTTTTCTAAAGGTAAGAGTGATAATCTTTTACTGTTCTTTAAAAAAAATTTAAATACTAGGTAAATGGTTTATATGGTAATCAACCCTTAAAACAGTATAAACTCCTTGCAATTTTTTAAATGTGTAATTTCACATGTTTTTCCCTCAAAATGCACTTTAAAATGTTTTATAGAATTTTGAAACTGTGGTATAGAAATGGATACGTATTTAGTACTTGGGAGGTCATATTAGCTCAAAAACAAACATTTTCTGAATTTTAAAAGATTCTTTTTACTTGTTGATAACTGTTCTGTAAAAGAATACTGATGTCTGAGAAGTAAGTTTATGTGTTTGCTGTGTTGAGCTGCTGAGCAGAAGATTACAGTTTAAGAGCAGGCTACTGCAGTGAGGCTCAAAATAGTCTGAAAAACTAATCATTTATTTTTATTGCCTTTAGGTATACCTGTATAGTATAAAATAGTCTATAGGATCTGTGCATTAGACCCAACCAGTTTCATTTTAGTCTTGTCTCACATCATATGTCTACATTTTATTCACTAGATATGAAGCAAATAAAACTAATGGTATCTTTTATCAATTATTCATCAATTTCAAGTGAAAAATAGTTTAAAATTTTGTTTTTAATTATGATATTCTATCTTATTAAAATTGTATAATCAATAAAAGCAGAGATGATTATTTGTCCAATAAATATCTGTTATGTACCTATCATGTGCCAGGGATGCCTCTGGGCTTTGGGGAAGCTATAGCACAATGCAAAACAGACTAATGAACTGTTCTCTGAGAGCTTGCATTCTAGTAGAAACAAAAAAAAAAAAATAGAAAAGGTCAGATAGTGTTATTACTGTGATTAAAAGAACAGGGTACATGAATAAAAGGTGGTAAAAATTCAGAAACTTACCTACTTTGTAAGCTTTCCAAGACCCCTTCTCTCCACTAATTTAAATGCTTTTTTTTTTTAACTGTAAGCCATCCACGTGTGCCATCCATGTAGATAACTTCCATTATTTTTTCATATCATAGTATCTTATAATTCTCTGGTTTGATGTCTGTTAGCATATACAAAGTCCTCATCTTTGTGTTACTGGTTTCTAACCCTAAGTTCTTTTATAAATGCTCAGAAAGTATTGGTTATGTCAGTGAATGATGTATTCAAAACTTCTCATGGTTTCTGGCTCTGCTGGCCCTTTTTGAGATTTAGAGCTCTACACTTTACATGATTTTATTGGCATTAGTATATCATCCTTTTTTATAGTTTTTATGAAAAGCATACAAAGTAAGAGAAGAAGTTTTCTGAAACTGAAATCTTTTGTCCACAGGTACTACTGAACGAGTGTGCTTGATCCAGGGAACAGTTGAAGCACTGAATGCAGTTCATGGATTCATTGCAGAAAAAATTCGAGAAATGCCCCAAAATGTGGCCAAGACAGAACCAGTCAGCATTCTACAACCCCAGACCACCGTTAACCCAGATCGCATCAAACAAGTGAGTGTTTAGTTGGGAAATCAAAGACAGATATCCACAGTATAGTATGAATTCCTTATAAAAGAAGCCTTAAAGGTTTAGCATATAAAGTTTTTCCCTAAGAATACTTAAAACATAACAGTTGTCACTTATTTACTTAAAGACTATCAGAGCCTCTTCTTTAGATTGATCAGTTTATTTATTGATCAAATTACTCATTTATTAGTATTACACTGAGGAGCAATTATGGCTCATTTCTTTTATAGTGCCCTTTTAAAAATTATAGATACAAATTTGACTAATTTATAAGAATTTAACCTATTTAAAATTCTATCACTTTTAAAATGAAGTATAAAAATTGAGACAACATTCTCAAAATTCTTAATACCCTATTCTCAATATTTTTAGTCTCTAGTATAGTTATGCATATAGACTCCTGTTTTGTCAATTTAATTGTCATGTTCAGTATTTTTAATCAACAAATATGTATAAGTAAATTTCTGTACCTAGCAAACAGTTCTTTGTTACAAATCAGCTATTATGTTCTGTATAACTTGTACAGTATTTATATATATGTCATAAAGGGCCACTGTTTATTTTTAATGTGTGGGATTTTCTGTAACAAAACTTTTACTTGATAAAAAACAATGTTAGTTTTTAAGATTGAATAATGACAGACACTATGTAGGGGAAAAAAATGACATTCTTTTATGTAAAAATAAGGCAGATTCTTCCCCTTAAGCTCTTTTAAATCTTCAAAATTATTTGATACTTTATGTTTATTATGATTGTTTCTGCATTTGCCTTTTTATAATTAGCTTCTTAATTTGTGATCATATTGATAGATTTTATGCCTTCAAAAGAAATGTATTATTCATTCATTCACAGAATATTTAATTTACAGAATATTTACATTCGTTGTAATACATTTGAAATGTAGGTCAAAAACTTATTAATTTCATGTTTCTGAGTTGAAAAAATATACTAGCCAGTGTTAGGAATTTATTATAATTTTGCCAATATATTGATAAATGTAAGGGTGTCTAATCAAATACAAATAGAGAAATTAATCATTATATATTTTCAAATTATAGGCCAAGTTTCAGTTTTCCTTTAATACTATTTAAAAAAATCCTTCCATGTTTAGATCATGAGTAGGTAGCTTTTACACCATATAAGATCATTCATTTTATGCTCTTTGTTAGTATCAAAATGTTTCAATTTGTAACCTTTCATAACTTATCAAGGAAGTGTCTTTTAATTTACATATGGCAGAAGGTAAACATTTTAAACTTCTAAACATAAGTAGATATTTTTTATTCTTCACAAACATTTATAGTTTTGAAATTTTTATCTATGCTAGGTAAATGCAAAGAATAATTTAAAATGTGATGCATTGAAAGCAGTACCCTGGCTTAATCTAAATCTATCTAAATTCTAGAAGTATGAGTTCAAAGACCTCTGGATTAAAATCACCTGGAGCTAAGAATTTACAGAATTGGCACTAAAGTGTAGGGTCTATTGATTTTCAACTTTAATCCAGCCTATTAATTCTCACATTTCTTTTGTAGTTTCTGTAAGTTTAACACTTAAGGAAGGCAGTGAATATATTGATTTTTTTAAAAAAGGTAAAACGTGAATATACTTTAAGTACTGTATGGCAGTTATTCAGCACAATGATATGAATGAATTTTTATTTTTTTTATAATAATACTGTCAAATAATGGTCTATGAGTCATTGTTAAAACTAACTTTCTCTATGGCAAATGAAATTTATAGGTTGTCATCTGTCCAGTGTCAGTACAGATTTATGAAAGCTAGAATTTTAAAATATTTGGTTCATTTCTATTTTTACTTGCCTTGTTCAGATAATGTTATTTAAATTCAAAATAAGTGGTTAAAAAACAATGGTGATTAATTTAATTTTGCATATTTACATTCATTTCTAAGCCTTATAAGATATTCATGAAATTGAAATTATTATTGATTATTTAATATTTTCATGGAATCAATAGTGATGTGGAAGTATTATTTTAAAGATTCATTAAAAGAGTACTCTAAATTTAGTAGAGTAATATATTTAATATTTCAGTGGTTTCTTAAAAATGTAAAATTTGAAAAATTTACTAAAAAAATCTAGATGAGAGATTGAGCATATTTCCACGATATTGTAGATCAACAGTTATTTATGCTCTAAATTTGAGATTCTCTAACTTTCTAGGTAGGTATCCTATTTTTCAATGTGAAAGTTTTTGTTGGATGATTGTCTAAATAATTAATCAAAAGAATTGGAAATGACTTAGCGACTGAACCACAAGAAATAAATTTAAATTACCATGATTTTATTTCTGGAGAAATTATGCTGGTAATCCAGTATAAAATAATTATATCTAAAAGAAATTATTTTATAATGGAATAGATAAAAGTATATTTTATATAATTCTATCTTTTTAGCTTTGAGTACATAGAATAATAATAATATTTTTAAATGATAGTCATTCCCCTAACTAACATTTACATTCCCTTTGGACTTTAACTCAGAAGTTAATTTTTAATGTAACTTCTTTAAACATTTTTAAAACATTTTCTTCTAGTTAAGATTATGTAAAGAATAAAATTAGAATTTTAAAAATTGCTGGAGCCAGAAAATATAGTTCCTCATAGAAATGAACTAATATTGAATATGAAATTATATTTTCCTAATGTTTGTTACAACATATTTATTGTTTTTTATGGTTGATAATGTAAGATTTTGTTTACTAGAGAAGTATAATTTATATATAACTTGGACTTAAAATAGGAAGTCAGTTCTAAACAAATAAATCTTGCTTGAAAAGTTATAATTTTGTCAAGCATATAGTAGAAAAGCTTTTGTATACATATATATATATGTATAATATATGTATTTTAGAAAACTTATGAATTTTTGCCTAACTAAAAAGTTTATGACATTTTGATTCTACTTGTTTAACTTGGTATGAATAGAGTGCTGGATTTCTAATTAAAAAAAAATAGATATGCAACAAACAACAAAGGTTTACTGTATAGCACAGGCAACTATAGTCATTATCATATAATAACCTATAATGGAAATAATTTCAAAAATAATATATGTGTTTTTGTTATAAAAAATAAGAAATCTACTTTTTTGAAATTAAAAAAGTTATAGTTTTATACAATTTATTATAACTTTTATAAGATATTCTGAATTATATGATATAGATACAGTTGGTTACTAAATAAATTGCATGAACCAGAATATTCTCTCCAAATGAAACTTTATTCACTGAACGAATTCTCAGCCAAATATAAGTTTTTTGGAAAGTAATACATACTGATCTCACAAGTCTTTCATACAGAAGAATCTTGAAATCTAGCCTTATAGCCTTACATCCAACTTTAGATATTAGATGTGAACTATTTAGTTCTTCATTCTCAGATGTGCTTTATTTGTTTGTTTGTTTTAAATCAAATATTTATTTGCTGATAGGAAGGGACTCCAATATTTTATATATTCAAAATAATGATAATATTTATTGAATAATCAAAGTATATAATTTCTATTCTATAGCTTTAAAATCAGATTGTCATGAAGTACATAATACTGTCATGCTCATTTCTTAAGTCAGTATACTGAGAAACAGATACACAGGAGGAACCAATAAGCCAGAATTAAACATATTAATTGTGACATAGAACATTCTTATTTCTTATTTTCAAGATGTGCAAATAGCAGAGACATTCAGTGATCTTCAGGTAATTTAGACTTTCCCTAGAAACTCATTCCTAAGTGCATATCTTAGCCCAGGTTTTTGATGTCCATGTTCTCATTTCCCTTTTTATGTTTTGAATTTTGCACTTGTAACCTTTTTTTTTCTCATAGTATTATTGAAAAATTTCCTCTTGTTATAAGTCCCTCAAATCCCCCTCTTAAGTATGGTTATTTATACCTCATAAGTCAATATAATGAACCCTAAAACATGGTAGAAATGATAGATTAGTAAGATAGTTGGCATTTGTTAACTTCCTTTGTCTATTACAGACTTTCAGTGGGTTTTGTTTATTTTTTTTGGCTCAATGTATTTTTAAGAAAAACTGCATTAAGAAAGAAATAGTTATAGGCATCTATATAATTATTTTGTATTTAAAAATTAAATTGATACCAAAAATCTCATTAGTACAAAGAATTTTGTTTTCATCATAAAGTGTTGGCAAGATTAGCTCATAATTTGTTCATTATTCATTCATTCAATTATAAGTTTATTAAATACATTCTTAGTGAATTGCAGAATATATTAAATTGTAACCCTTGCTCTCTCAAGCTAGTTTATGAGAGATCATAAATGCTCAATATAACTAATAATGATATAAAACTGCATTTATATACCAAAACTACAATATAAACAATGCACCGTAAAAGTTTGGCAGAGTGTGAAAGAAATGTAGGCTAGAGTGACATTTGGTTTTGTGAAAGAGGTAAAAACTTGAACTGGACTCTGTAGAGGAATTGCCTGATTAGAGGAGAAAAAAAGAGAAAAGCTTATTTTAGGCAGATGAAGCAGTATGGATTTGAGAAGAAAGATACCATAATTGTTGAATAATAAAGAGATTATCTTGACAGAAGTGGGACATTTGTGTTTAGTCTAGAGGAAATTAATGTTCAATAAGTTGTGTGGAACCAAATAATGGCAAGTTATGGATGTCTGGCCAAAGGGTATCCTACACACTACGGATTCTTCTAATACTTTCCCTTTTAATTTATCTGGAAGGTGATGAAAAAAAGAAAAAAAAGGTACTTCTACACTTTGTTTTCTTCTGTGCTACTCCACACAAATTCTTAGAGTGCTTGTAGGAATAGCTATTGGTAGGAGAGGAAGATAATTATGACAGTTACTGAGTGATCTACTATGCAGATCTTAGATTTGAAGGTTTATAAAATAATATTCTTTAAAGCTTCTCTTACATCATACAAATCCAGGAGACATTAATCTTTGTCAGGAAAAAAGGATGTTTTATGGTCAAGAATGAAGAATCAGTAATAATGATAATAGTGATGTATATGGTGCTTACTCTGTTTCTATGCTAGCCATTGTGCTATGCACTTAACATTTATTGAAACCTCTCATTCATCCACACAAAATTCCTCTGAAGCACGTATAGAGTCCATGTTATAGAAGCTGATGTTTAGAGAAATTTACTTACCCAAAGAAATGTAACTGGTAATTGATCTTAATACTAATTTGTATGGCCTTTAAGTTTGTATAATACTGATAAAACAAATCCAATAGATTTCTCTGTTTTAGGACTTTTCAGATTCCTGAATAAACATATGCAGGAAAAGGACCTTGTTCAAAATAGAAAGTCTTGTATCAGGGTGAAGAGACTAGGCAATATTTTAAGAACAAGATGATGAGCACTTAATCTCCTCTGGTAGTTAAAGTTGAGACAAATGCTTGAAGTTAAAATATATTTCAAAGTGAAATCCAGAAGAGTTTGGTACTGATTTGATTCTAGTTCCAAAATTATGAAGAAACAATAAAAAATGACCATATGTGGTTTTGAGCCTAGCAAAATGTTAAGTTCCAGGAAGCAACTAGTGAATTTTAGTCAGGCGTCTATTTGAGACAATATTTTTGTATGATTGTTTCAGGCAGGTTGAATAAGTTGTACATAATATTTTTTTTCCTTAAAGTAGTCTTTAATTAGAAGCATAGGTGAGAATTTAAAACTGAAAATGTAGATCCTTAATTGCAGTATCAGTGATAATTTCACTTACACCTTCATTATAGGTGAGAAAGAAAAAAAAACAAATGAGATAGAGAAGCAGTTCCTTTAAAAAAGTAACTCAAAAGTATTATAGTATAATGGTTAGGTGCATAGGATCTGGAATAGGTCTGCCAGGGTTCAAATTCTGCCTCTTTAATTCACCTGTTGTGTACATTGGAACAAGCTGTTTTACTTCTGTGTACCTTGACTTCTTTACCTGTAACATGGGGAAAGTAATAGTAACCTCTTCTGTAAGGGTATTGCATTAACCCACTGTATCTGTAAAAAGGAGAAAATAAGAGAAGTCTAAGGAAAGGTGCTAAAAAGGATCAAATACCCAAATAAAAGTTCAAAAATAAGTTTTTTTAATAGAAAATCATTGGAGATTCTAAGTCAGTTTCAATTCTATGTTGAGAAAACAGTTGTTATTTCTTAATAATAGTATATCCTAAAGGTAAAGAGACTGGTTAGGTAAAAAGAAAAAAAAAAAAAAAAGATGTGAAGTGTGGGAACTGCTGACTTGAAAGTTTGGATATAAAAGGAGAAAAATACAAGTTAGATCAGGAAGATTCACATAACTACCCTGCTACTAAAGAGTGAATGGCTAATGTTAAGGAATAAAAAGAAGTTTGAAAAGGAAGATAAACTGGGATGCCAAATACAGATGAGATTATTAAGGGACAAAATGAGTCAAGAGTGGTGAAAAGATTATAGGGTGTTAAGGTCATAGCTCATGAAGAGTAGGAAGTCTTGGATATCACAGTTTTGTCTACCATGAAAAGAATGAGAAGATGGGGCGAAAGTGGTTTGGAAAATTGAAAAGGTTGAAATGAAGTCAATTGTAGTAGATAAGGAAGCTCATTCTGGAAAATCATGATCTATTTCAGGTAGTAAAAACTAGCAATTGGAAAGAATATAAGATACATGGGACTGAATAGCTGAGGAGAAGGATAAAAGTACAGAATAGTGATTATGAGGAAAATAAGATATGGACTAGTAATCAGTTGTAAAAGACCTTTTGAAATTAGACAACATGAGTTTATATTAGGGCTAAGTAGTTCCAGGTAGTTCAGATATTGGGAGAAGGCTGGATATGTGTCAAGATGAAAAATCAGAGATGACCATTCCATATTTAAATAGCTGATTCATTATTTTTTATGGAGTAGTATGCAGATTTATTTAACAGAACTCAAAACAGACCTGTTCCAAATTAAAATTTGTTGTTCATTGCTGTTTTCACTGTACCTGTGATAGACCTTGACAGTCTATTACTATAGGTTTGCTTGAAGCTAAGCTTATTTATTATGGAGTTTATGTTTATAGTAATATTCTCTGGTCCAGCAAAACTGCCACTTGTTAACAAGAATGCGTTTCACAATGGATAATCACTTTTTAGTTCTTATTCCCAAAAACCTAGAAAAATCTACATTTAATTAAATAACTTATTAAATCTTGAATTTTAGAAACTTGCATTCCAAAGGATCCACTATTTTAAAATTATAAACTACTTCAAAATTTTTTGTAATAAGTAATTCAGCCTTCAGTGTTTAAAGCAGAATTCTTAAAGACATTCATGTCCTATAAATTAAAATATTATACTTTTCCACTTGAAAGATAAAATCATGCTAAAAAAATGCCTGTGCCCTTCATAATCACTGCTTGATAAATACTTTAAAAAGGGATTCCCTTGAGGCTCAGACTGTAAAGTCTGCCTGCAATTCAGGGACCCAGGTTCGATCCCTGGGTCAGGAAGATCCCCGGGAGAAGGAAATGGCAACCCACTGCAGTATTCTTGCCTGGAAAATCCCATGGATGGAGGAGCCTGGCAGGCTACAGTCCATGAGGTTGCAACGAGTTGGACATGACTGAAATGATTTCACTTTTACTTAGAGTTCTTAGCTGTATATACCCATTATAAATATTACTTAACACATTTTAATATATTATTGCTATATGGATATTCAGTAGTTATATCTTCAAGATGTATATCAGAAATTTTACTAAGGGACTTTTTTAAACTTCAAACCGTTTAAATTTTAAGTCTGTATTATGAAGATGAATAAACATGTGTTTATAAAATATTAGAGAAATAAACATATTGAACATGAAAATATTTCTATGACTTTTTCTGATCTATTTGTGTGGTTGAGAACAACTTTCAAAGCTGTTTTTTAATCTAATTATTAGAACACTTTACAGACATTAATATATTTACATTTGTCTGTTTATCAGAACAATTTTTACAACTAGTATTTTTAAGAATCAACCAGAATGCAAACTTTCTGGATTCTCTTCATTGCTAGAGCTTAAATTTGTAAAGGAAGGAGATCTTTTGTGTTTAAGAATATCTATATGAGTAATAGATAACTATAAAACTAATCATATGTTTATTACCACATTACATGTTCATAATTTTAAGAATTTAAACAAAAAAAAATTTAGAAACTATTGTGACATTTCCAAAATCTAATCCCTTAAAGCCCAAACTTAACTATCATCTGTTTTATTTAAAATATTAAGTTTTAATGTATTATAATTTATAATAACCAAAGCCTTAATGATTTTATACACATTAATATTGTCCCAGAAGTTTAAAATTACTGGTTTTATTCCCTTGAGAAGGAAGCATGCTCAGAATTATTAAGGACAATGTCAATGAATATGAGTTGCATGAGTTACTAATACATGCCCAATGTTTCACATATATGCCAAGTAAAAAGAAAAGTATTAAATAAATTGAAAAAAGATAGTATTGATTTTAGTGATCACAAAGTCTGAGTCACTTGATATTAGTACTTTTTCTACGTATTTCTTTGCAGTATTTCAAGAGAATTCATGTCTAGGGCAAGATGGCTGTCATAATGAACCTGTGATCCTTCAAGTTGATTTTACTCTGATGAAACTAGAAGAGCCCAACACACATACCTCATGCTTCTGTAGATTAATGAACTTAGCTTCTAACCTGTGTTGGGGTAGATGGCCTCTAGATTTATTTTGCATCTATTTAGTCAACAATCTTATAATTATGCTGAGATTAATAAAGAACATATTTTAAAATATATGTTAACTACTCCCAGGAAATCTGTACAGTAGCAGTTGTAACCAGAGGTGGGAAAATTTACTCTTCAATTCATAGTCCATAGAATATTTACAAAGTCAGTAGTGTATGTTTCTGCATAGTATTGCATGGAAAGTAAAATTGTAGGGTAATTATTAATGACTCTTAGTGAAATTCTCTCTGGAGAAATGACTTTATAAAGTGAACTTATTACAAATAGCAAAAACAGAAAACAACGGATTTGAAGTTGTTTTTTTCTTCTCTTGTGAGGTTTGCAGCTCTTCTTCCCTTTTAAAATATGATTTAACAAAAATCTTGGTATGTCTATGCATTGTCTAGTTTTCCTCAAGGTTTTAAAGAAGAATCAAGAATTCCTGAACTGTTTAAAACATGATCAAATATTAGAATCAGTCTTAGTTTGTTGCTTGAGAGCAGTGAATTAATTAAGCAAGAGCATGTGAAATTTTTTATCCTTTCTTTTACTCTTAAATACTTTTTTCTATCCCAGTTAGGACTTATGAAATATGTAAATTTGACTGACTTAAGTAATTTTATCTGCTTTTTCTGACTCTGCTGAACTTTTAAAGTTATGCTTTTGCTCATGTCTGAGTAATTTTGAGGATAGATATTAATATAACTCATAATGTGAATATAGAATTTTGTCCATACTATAAAACTACCCCAATTCATATATTAAGAAATATTATCTACTGAGAGTGCTACTTAAATGATACAATTTGTCAAGTGAAAGTATACCTTTTTAAAAAGATAAAAACATCTTACATACACTTTAAGGTTACTCTATTAGACATCAGAAGTTTTAAAAATACCTTAAGAATATTATGGTCTCATGTGACATGTTTTGTATATAGTTTTATATATACTATGTATATGTGTTTAAAAGTGAAATGAACAATAAATTTGATTCCTAATATTTTTGTGCTTATTTTCAACACAGGCTGATAATGCTACAAAATGTTATACACCTCATCTATACAAATTTTTAGTATTTAGCACAAATAATAAAAAATATTACAGCAATTTGTTAAAATGCTATTAGTTACTTGTTTATTAATATGAGGTTAATGTTTACATTTTCAGACGGGCTCTAAATTTATTAAAAATTAATGTTTTAGAAGATAATGTGATATTAAGAACTCAGAACTGCAAATTTAATTGCTTTTAAGTATGGAACCCTAAATTCATGTGGAATCAACTTGTTGGTGATGTTCAACATATTAAGTAGGTGGATACTTTTATGCCAAAGTAAACTTCATTTCACCACTTCTTTCAATCCCCGACTGTATTCATTGATAGGAAAATAACTTTCAGTTTTACTCATTAAATTTATTGAATTTTTGTTTGAGATCTCTTTTCCCCCAAGAAAACAAAAGGGAAAGAAAAGAGACTACTATTCATGAATATGGTCAGGATACCTTTAATACTCATGTGAATTTTTATCAGTCACCATCATGATTTCAAGTCATGAATTTATTTTTACATGCTTATGCATGCGTATTTACATGCATTAATTATTTAATTGATCTTGAATTCCATTAAATTTAAATGAGTAGGAGAAAAATTTGTTCATAGGATTTTGTTCTCGTTATATTACATTTTATTTTATTTTGTTTTATTTAAATAATCAGTTTAAGGCTTATAAAGGTTGATTTGCTCCTGAACTGCTTTATTCCCAGACATTGCCATCTTCCCCAACTACCACCAAGTCCTCTCCATCTGACCCCATGACCACCTCCAGAGCTAATCAGGTACAGTATCATCCTGTCATCTACACCATACTTTTCACGGGTGATTGCCTGCACACTGGAGAAAAAGATACTGGTGGGTTAAGGATGTATTCGTTCATTCACATTTGTGCACCATGATCAGATTCCAAATAACCTCAGAAAGAAATATCAGTTATTCCTGAAAATTTATATGTATTTTTAGCTTTAGATAATAAAAATAGACTCAGATGATAGACTACTAGAATTTTGGATTTTCCCCCTGAAATTTTGACTTTATGGAGCTCTGAGGGTTATTTATTTATTGAGTTGGTGTTTATTATTTCCCTTATTGTTTCTTCCTAGGCTTCCTGGTATATAAGTTAAGAATATCATATATGTAAAAAAAAAATGAATGTATAAATATGAGTTATTGAGCAAAGGTATATCTTTAAATGTGAATGCATTTTTCTTTGTTTTTTATTTCAGATATGCCTTACTGTGTAACAGTTTAAAACTTTTGATGAAAAACATTTCTAGCAATCTAAGAGTAACTGGAAATTGGTATTTGTAATAATTTTAATGCTGTTTAATAACTCAAGAAATGGTACTTTCTTAAAATTTAATAATACATTTTCTTTGCTGGAGTTGCAAACTTTGCAATGAAAAATATATCTTAGTTTTGACTTGATAATTGTTTTGGTACTGAATATTTGTAGGACATTCTTCAAAAATGTAGCTGTTTTTGGCACATTTAAGGAAATCATCTAAAATATTCTGTGTAATTCAGAGCCTTACTGTACTTTAACATGAGAAATGTTGAAAATATATTTATTAAAATGATTAAACACATTTTCATTTTGTCTGAATTGAGCTTCATTTAGGTGAGAAATGTTATTTTCTTTAATATTTCCACATTTTTACTAATATAAAGCCTTATCTTTTTAATATATTTTTCATGCAGTTGACTAATAAATTATTAACTTTGAGCTATATTTGCTAAATATATTAAATGTGGCTTTTGCATATGATCTAAGATATGGCTATCAGAATTATTTTGCTCATTTATTGATTCTAATACTTCTGCAACCTCAGGAAAATTTTTTAAATAACTAGAAGGAAAACTAACATTTAGAATGTTATTTTGTAGTAGGAGCTTGATTTTTATTTTATGCAGTAGCATTCCCTTCAAACAAAAATCCTTGATAATGCTCACATTTTAGCCCCAGTAAATTGGTTTAAAAAGTACACATCTCTAGTGATGAAACCCATCTCTTTTCTTTAAAGGTAATGGTGCTACATGAAGTGAGAAGCAAGCTTGCATTATTGATGCATGAAGTTGGAAAAGTGTATATGCATTTTCACTCAGACTTTTTCTCTTATGAGTTTTAATTATATGAATTAGAAAACTATTGTGAAAACAACTGACTTTAGTGTTCTTCTGCTTCATTCTCTTCCAAATAAAGACAAGACAAATGAGTACAGCACTCATTAAAAACAAATTATTTTTCTCAACATAAAGAGTAAAAAACTCTGGATCTAGAAGAAAAATCAACAATAATTTTGTCTTTAAAGTTAGATTTGTATTTTCTTGTATTTATTTTGTGGAAATATGATTTTTATAAAATGATTTATTAAAAAGCTTATTTTTTAAGTTTACTGATATAATATTTTTACCCTCTAGATATGTTAACACATCCACCTCTAGATATTTTTCTAATTTGGAAAATTAAGTCATGTGTGGTTTTATACTCTGTCCACAGTCATCAGTTATTAAAAGTATTTGTTTATACTTTGTTTTCTTCTGTTCTTGTGCAAACAAGCATAATACCTCCTGGATAACTTCAGGCAAGATATAAAATAACAAAACAAAATCCTTAAATTCATTGAAGGAATTATAGTTATCTTTCATCTTTATGTTATTAATAGTTTGTAATTATTTCATTCCCTACAGTATTTCCCAGTAGATTCTATGCATGTTGTAATAGAGAAGATAATTTGGTTTTTGTTGTTCATTCAGTCTTTAGATAGCTCACAGTTGTTTCTTGTGGATAGTCATAATTAATTCAGATTCACTAAAATTGACTTAGATGTATAAGAGTAATAACCAAGATAGTAAAATGGGTTCTAATGTGATCATCTTAAACTCTCCATATTTAAATTAGAGTTTAAACCTATAATAATATGACTTTCATTTCTGATATGTTTACTTTAACCTTATCCAGCAATTTAGCAGGTATGTCTGTAGTTTTATGTTAAAATTATTGTTTATGTCTTATAGCTAATCTGATATCCTCTGCTGTTAAAAAAATCACTGCAGACTTTTTCCATGTGAATTTTCATAAACAAATACAAAGCAATTTAGACAGCTGTTTGTGCTATTTCATCAATAATGGCTAAGTGAGTTGTGATTGAGTTTTCTTTAGACTAAATGGTTTGTGTTACAAACTAATAAAAGGAACTAAGAGACTATTAATATTTAGAAAACCCCAAAATAAAAAGCACAGAAAGTATGTTGAAAATAAGTTTTATCTGTAGTTTCCATTCTTTTAAAAATGACTATGATGCTTCAGTACCTACTGAATTTTACCTTCCTACTTTCATATTTCCACAAGCCAGACTGTTTTCACAGATCAGACTACAATGTTATGAGTCTGTAATAATTTCCCCTGGAAAACTGAAGGATTATCATATAAGAAGCCTTATAGAATGGTGGTTAAAAGTTAACTGGAGCCTAATTGCCTATGATCAAGTCTTTGTTCTGCTATTTGCTGAGTAAATTGGACCTCAGGTTCCCCTTCTGTGAAATTGAGATAATAAATTCATTATATTTAGAACGGCACTAGAATGCACTACTCACCTTATAAGTGTAAGAAGCTATGTTTACTTATTTTTTCTGAAATTTCTTTCAAATGATAAAAAAAAAGATAACTAATTAGTTACCATTCTTTAAGATGGTAACTAATTAGTTACCATTCTTTAAGATTGGTAACTAATACAGCATAAAACAGCTTAGTTAAACTGAGTTTTATCTTTAAAGAAAGATTCTGTGATACTAATATTGCTGCATTTTCAACACTAAAATATTTATATAATCAACATGTATGTAAGCTTTTAAAGATAGCTTTAGATGCTCTGTAGTTGTTTTCTTCTCAAGTGAGAGTACAAAGTTACTTGTTGTCTAACTTATAAATCAAATTTCTATTATTTCCCTATTAAGAAAGTTAGGGCTAATACTTTTACAACTTACACATTTTTGTCTGTGCATATTGCACGTGCAAGTTTGACACTTTGGAACTTTCAGAAGCAAATATATGGATAGAAATAAAATTAAAGTCTTAATCATGTGATTAAACTTTAAAAAGATAAAAAACAGAATCAGTTGGATTTGACCAATTATAAGTTATCTTTCTACATTTTTCAGTCACTTTGATTCAACAAAATGGTTTTGTTTATCAGTCAATGGTGCCAAAAATTAAATTCCAGTCTTAATTTTAGGTTCATGATTGTTAGCTCTCCTGGGATTCTTCTCAAATTTCAAGAAAAGTACAATAATTTTTTCAGAAACATGTGCTTTATAGAATTTATGTAATAATAAATTTGAAATTATATATCAAAATATACAAAACAAATAAGTAGGTAACTCGTATATAGAACCCTTGCTGTAGTTACAGGAAAAAACAAACGGAAGTCACTAGTCCCACCTTAGTTTCATGACCACAGATCTCAAATGACCCCCTAATTCTGTCAGGTAATCATAAGCCCAGTCACTTTTTTACTTTCTGAATGTCTGTTTCATAAATCCTTGTCTCATTTCAACACCTGTATTAGTTTTTTGTGTGTAACTGACTGCCACAAATTTATTGGCTTAAACTGCACACATTTATCACCTCAGTTTTCAATGGGTCAGAAGTCAAAGGCACTGTTAGCTGAGTCCTCTGCTCAGAGTCAAAAGCCAGCAATCAAAACTATCAGCTGGGGTTTATTTTCATCTGGAGGCCTGACTGAAGACTAATCTGATTTTAAGTTCTTGTAGGTTGATGACAACATTCAGTTTTTTGTAGCTGTATGACTGGGGACCCCAACTTCTTGTTGACTGTTGACAAGAGGAAGATCTCAGAGTCTAGAGGCTACCCAGGTCTCCTGCTATGTGACCCTCTCTACTGGCATTTCACAGTGTGGCTTTTTGCTTCTTGCAGACAGCGGGAAAATCTCTCCCCATTATATGTTAGCATGATGAAGTCTTATTGAACCTAAACGTAAGAATTACTTTCTACCATACAGTGAAATTTAATCAGAGTAGTGACATTCCATCCCTTTGCCATATCCTGTAGGTTAGAATCAGGTCACAATTTCTCCTCATGCTTAAATGGAGGGAACTATACAAGGCATAACACCAAGAGTGTAGAGATCATGAAGCCATATAAGAATTGTCTGTGCCACGCCGAGGTCTCTTGCTCTGTCCTCACTCCAGGCTCATAACCTTAACTTCCTACTTGACTGAGAAAAATGGAAGCAATAAAAACTTTCACAAAATCACAGCTTCACCTGTACCCACATATGCTACCTCTCAACTTTCCCTGCTTCTGTTTAAAACAAGTAATTTCAGTTGCACATTAAAGGCTCAATATTTTTTCTTTATTCAAGGTCATCTCTTCACTAATTCTCCCCTCTCTCTCATCTGTTAAGTTTTTTACCTCTATAACATTCCCATCAGCATACGTATATCTGTTTTTTCCTCTCATCTTAAAAGACAAAACAAAACTTCTTTTAATCTCACTTCCCTCACCAGCTAATGCTCCGTTTCTTATACTACTTTGTAGCAAAACTCACAAAAGTGTTTACTCTCTGTTTTGCAATTTTTTGTCTTCCCATTTTTTTCTTAAATCCATTCCTGTCAGATTTTTTCCTCCACAATTCTGCTAAAACTGTTTGTCTAGGACATCAGAGATGACCCCACCATTAATTTCTGTTGTCTGTTGTCAATCTGCATGGAACTTAATCTATCCACAGTATTGATTATTATAATAAATAATAATAATTTTTTATTATGACATTATTAAAAATAATGTCACTTTTGCTTCCTTGGTGTACTTTCATTGCTTGATGTACTTTTATTACTTGACTTCCAGGATATTATTGCACACCCTTTTTTTCCCTCCTGTATCATGCCATGTGCTTCATCTCAGAATCCTTTGCTAGTTCCTCCCATCATCCTTCTTAATATTTGAAACTCTGGATGTATACTTTTCTTCCTCCTCATATACTACCTTGGCTTTTATATTCTGACATATGCAAAATTTATGTTTTCATTGAGAAGTAGGTTTACTATGAACTAATGAAGCTTAAGGGCTACCCCAGTGGCTTAGTGGTAAAGAATCCGCCTGCAATACAGAAGACACAAGAGACCTGGGTTCGATCCCTGGGTTGGGAATATCCCCTGGAGGAGAGCATGGAAACCCACTCCATTGTCCTTGCCTGGAGAATTCCATGGACAGAGGGGCCTGGCAGGGTACAGTCCATGGGGTCACAAAGAGTTGGACTTGAATGAAGCGACTGAGCATGCATGCAGTGAAGCTTAAACCTTAGGATTCTTCACCTGCGCAGGCTTATTACAAGGCCCTCTACCTAATTTTATGTTTATAATTTTGAATGTAGAGGACAAAGATGTCCTCTAAAATTGTGAAAGATTCAGGTCCTACATAACAAGGGTTCACATTTATCTCTAATACACATATCAGAGTGAAACTACAGACTATATCCAAGTTTCCACTCAGCTCTTCCACATGCATATCTAATGGACATCTTTAATTCAGAAGTCCACAAACTACCCCAAACCTGCTCTATCTATAGCCCTTACAGTCTCTATTGAAGCAATTCCATGGACCGTTTTCTCAGATCTCAAGTCTTGGATTCATTCTCATCTCTTTTCTTTCATACCCCAAATCCAGTTCCTATAAGAAACAATGTTGACTCTATCACTAAAATACATATAGAATGTTGACCTCTTCTCATTACATCTACTGCTACCCTAGTCCAAGCCTGAATTATTACAGTAGTGTCTATATAGATTTCCCAGAATTTCTACCTTTGCACCCAAAAATCTGTTCTCCACTGAGCAAATGATTTCTTATAAAATTTCTCTGCTTACGCCTGTGATAGTTTTCCTTTGAACTTAGCAAAAGCCAATATCCTCCAAATGACATCTAATTAATTTATAGGATCCTTGCCAGATTACCACTTTCACTTCATTTCATATCAGTTGCCTCCTTACTCTGCCCTAGGTAAACCCACCTGCTTGGGTTGCCTTGCAGACATTAGGCAAGTTCTTGCCTCTCTCTACACTAAATTCTCCAATCTCAAAGAGATCTACTTGGCTAACATCTTCAATAGTCATCAAGTCTTTCTTCAAATATCGCTTCTCAATACCCTTTTGAGATGGATGTATCAAGCCACCCGATTTGATATTGCAACCTGGCCTCCCCATTCTTCCAGTACTTCTGATTCCCTTTATCTTGCTGTATTTTTTTTTCTTTTGCCTCGCAGAACACTGCATGCTTTGCTTGCTGTTGTTCAGTCACCAAGTTTGTAACCCCACAGATTGCAGCATGCCAGGTCTCCCTGTCCCTCACTATCTCCTGGAGTTTACCCAAGTTCATGTCCATTGAGTCGGTAATGCCATCCAACCATCTCATCCTCTGCCACCCTCTTTTTTCCCAGCATCGGGTCTTTTCCAATCAGTTGACTGTTTTCTTATCATCATACTAAAAAAATTATATATTGTCAGCCTCACTGTCCTAGAAAATCAAGTTACATGAGAACAATAGTCTGTTCTATTCTTTGATGTATCAGAAGCATTTGTTCCTTAGTCCCTAAGTCATATCCAACTCTTTTGTGACCCCACGGACTATAGCCCACCAAGCTCCTCTATCCATGGGATTCTCCAGGCAAGAATACTGGAGTGGGTTGCCATTTCCTCCTCCAGAGGATCTTCCTCACCAGGGATTGAAATCAGGTCTTCTGCATTGGCAGGAGGGTTCTTTTCCACTGAGCCACTAGCCTGGAACATTAATAGATTCTCAATAAGTATTTGTTGAGTGGCTAGTATTAGTTGGAAGAATAGGCTTATAGTCTGTATGGTTTTTAAAACTCATTTTTTATTTTTGAAAATCCTTTCTTCAAATGAAATCTTGGCACAGAAGTTCTCTAAAAATATAAGCCAACAGAAAAAGAAATACTATTGATTGTATAACGACATTAAGTAAAAGGGACATAGCCTTCTTTGTTAGATAACTTTTTCACTTCACCAGTACTCAGAGCAGTTTAAAAATATTTTTTTGTTTGTTTTGCAGAGGAAACCAGTCAAGCTCTTACCTCAAATAGGTCATAATTCTCCAACAAAATGTAAAAATTAAGCTTTATTTCCTTCAGTGTTGTATGTGATATCACGATAGTATTCTTTAGAAATATGTTTAATAAAATCCTAGAAAAATAGTGAAATTCAAATATTCTTTTTAAATGAACTTGCTGACTTTATTATACACATTAGATTTTATGTACTCAAAGCTATTAGGATGAGCCTTATAAAATTGCTGATATTTGAGTGCAGTTCCTTAGGCTCAACATAGAGTATCATATTCATATCAAAATCTCCAAGAATTCTTAGAAATAAATTGGACCAAAATTGAATCCATATTAGGAGAACATGGAGTTTTCATATAAAAACATCAAACATTCCCTTAATAAATAGACAGACTTACAGTAACCTTGGAGGGGAAAATTTAATATCATAGAAACCTTAATTCTTTTAAAGTAAAATGTAAATCTGTTGCAATTTCCCTTATATTCATTCCCTTTTTGTCTGGTTTTATGGGAAAGTGAAGCAAGACAAAATGATTTTAATGTTCATATGAAAAATGCCTGAGATTTACCATGAGACAGTTAATAGAATAGTTACCAAAATAATGTGTATGAGATTAAATACTTCACTCAGTATTAAAACTTACTATAAAACTCTAATAGTAAACCATATTTGGCATTAACACAAGCAAATATAATTGGTCAATGAAATGTAACAGATGTCAGAAATAGACCTAAGTTATATATGGGAACTTACTATATTCTGTCATTCCTTAAGAAAGGTAGTATAATTTAGAAATTAAGAGACTCGTACTCTTAGGCCATAGTTCCTAGCTTCAAATTAAATCTTTGCTGCTTCCTAATATTCTAACTTGAGAAAACATCCTTAACTTCACCATGTGCTGTGTGTTTGTAAAATGAATAATAACAGTGCCTGCTTCACAGGGTTGTCATGATTCTTGAGTGAAATCAGTGCATGAGAAGCATTGAGAACTCTGCTTGGTCCAGAGTAACATTTACATGTCATTTTATTTATTTTAGAAAAAGATGTTTTATTTGATAAATGGTACTGGCATACTTGACTATCCACCTGAATGAAAATAAATTTAACCTCTACCTTGTCCAGTATATAAAAATAGATCTTAGTGTATTCAAGATTGAAACTGTAAGACTATGTGATGAAATTATGATGTGAGAAATAAAGTTGAGGATGACTTTATAGAGCAAGAAGGAAATATGAGACATAAAGGGATAGGTTAAAACATTCAAATTTACAAATATTTTATATTTTTATATAGTGGAATACACCGTTAACAAGCAAAAGGTGACAGCATCCTTGAAAAAATATGTTTAGCATATATGACAATGAATTACTGTAAAGAGAGCCCCTAGATTGATAGTATAAAATAAAAATCCAGGAGAAAACATAGGTCAAGATTACGAAAAGGCAGTTTATAGAAGAGGAATGGAAATGTCCGATAAACACATGAAAGCGTATTTAACCTTACCAAGTATCAGGAAAATTTCAATCAGCATTCACAAGATTATATTTTTTTACCAGACAGACAAAATTTTATATGCATATGTGTAATACACATAAATCAGGAACACAAAAATTAATCTCTGTGTGGGCCTATGTGTGTGTGTTCATAAATTAAAAGTGTAGTCAAGGATATAGGCAATAATCATTCTCTTACAGTGTTGATGTAAGAAATGCTATATCATTACAGCTTTTGAGCATCTACCCAGTAAAATTTAATGCACCAATACATGGAAATATAGAGACAAAGATGTATATTGCAGCAAAAGTTGGAAAACCATCCGACCTTTAGCAGGAAAGTGGCTAAGTAAATATGGTATTATAGAATATTAATGTGGTAATGCTATTAAAAATAATGAATTAGAGCCACATAAATTGGCCTAGGATAGTGTTCATAATATTAACTGAAGAAAATTAAGTTGCTAAGAAACATATGGCCTTCTTTTTAATAGTCAAAAAATATCTTGTGTTTGTGTATCGTCCGGATGATGACAAGGAATACGAACATTATTAAGTTTTTATATTTCTGCTTTGGTTTCAAAATGCTAACTAGGGGAAAGTAAAACAAGATGGAAAAAAACAATGGCTTCAGTTACAATTTATGTAATGTTTTAAGGAATCTAAAGTGGGAACTTTCCAAAAGATTGAGAAAGAGTGGACCATCTTTGATATTAGATATATGTGGACTACTTGGCCCTTTCGTTTCCTAGTTGTCAGATGCTTGTTGAGGAGTTTCAAGAAGGGTCACAAGAGAGGCTTCAGGACTAGAAGAGACACACTTTAGTGGCAAAGGAAATGGCAGTTGTTTCATAGTTAAAAGTTATGCCAAATTAAATGATTATGTAATATTTGTAATATTTTTATTTATTCTTTATTAATATAGCAAAAGGTCTCAATTCTAGTCTCATCAAAATTACCAATAGAGATTCTTATTTAATAAATCTAGGATGAGATTATGCATCTATATTTGAACAGTTAGAAAAACGTTTCCTAGAGTCTTTACTTGGGTAACACCATTTACCATATGAAAATGCACAGTAGTTTATTAAAAACTATAATTATATAATTGTGTATTACATAGCAATTTCCCTTTACAAAGACTTTTTTATGAAATAACACTTCAAATATTATTTGATAAACATTAAAGAAAAACATACTTGTATAGAAATTGAGGGGTGTTAATTTTATCACTGAGAACAGTAGAGGTTTACTAGTAATTACAATTTAAATCTATGAATAAATATTATACAAAGGATAATTGTCTTTTCAGATAGTCATAGTTTTTTGACTATTGCCAAATTCATTTAGAGGTTTTCTAACCTTGGAGATCTTTATATATGCAGATTATGTTACTATTTTCAAAGATTATTTAGCAATATTTTTGCCAAAAATGATGGTAAAAGGCTAAATGAGCACTTCCTAACTATACCCATTCCACTGCAAATGTCTGGCTTCGTTAGTGTGCTGTGCTGTAGATGATGTGCCCTTCACAGCTAGTGATGGGCATCAGGGGATCTTTCTGAGGGCAAGTTAAGAATTTCTGCTGAAAACAGCACACCATTAATATTTTCAGGTTAGAATTATAACATATCTTTTAGTGAATACCAGGTTATGTGACCTTCCAAAGTCCCTGCTAAAGGTTCATTTCATATGAAGATGTACTTGTATTTATGGAAAGCCTAGGGCTTTTGAAGTTTTCAGATTGAAGAAAATGGTACACTCCAGGGGGAAAAGAGTTAATGAAATGTGAAATGTACCTTATTTTACATCCTATATGTGCTTTGGGCACTGATAAAAATACAGAGTGCCTTGTCTAGTATTAGCTGCTAAGTAGGCAGATAGACAATAGTCTTTGTTTTTCTGGACTGCTACCTAGTAGGTAAAGGTGGTTTGTTGGTTTCGTCAGCATTCTCCTTTAAGTCAGAGCTCTGGTAGTTCTTGCAGATGCTGTGTTCTCAAGACAGAACATTATATGTGCCTTTATATAACCGAAGCACTTAATGTTTCATTACTCCAGAATGTGCACTAGTCTTCAACAGACTTTTTTGTCTTTCAATTAAAGCCATATAAAATAGAAAATACACAAAATAGGAAAATTGGGTAGTTATCAACATTTTCAACATTTCAGTTTTATTTAGAAAATGATTAGAAGTAGGAATACTTTTGCATATTCTCTTAGATAAGAGTAGTTTTGCCAGAGTTGATAATCTGTTCACTGTGGATAAAAATTTATTTCTCATTTTTATTTCTAATTTTTTAATCTTTGATTTGGGAATATTCCAGTTGATCTTTTTCATCTTCTGAACATAATACCTCATAATTTATTTTATTGGTCTTTAGTTTAGCTATTGTTTTTTTTTTTTCCTTCCATTAGGTGATACAGTCCTTCAGTTACATTTTTAAAATATTTTTGAAAATACAAATGGTTTGTTTCGTTATAAAGCTTTTAGCCAACTAAGAGTTATAAACGTATTTTTATTAGTGTTTCATTAATGTTTTAGAAGTGAATTGCTTCAGTCCATCCATAGGAAAAGAATTTAGTTCTATGACTAGTAATATGTTTATTTAAATTGCAGACATTCTTCTGTAGCTTTTCATTTATTAGTCGGTATATGTTTTCATATTCCAAGTATTAATATAATGAGAATAATTCAGGACATTTTCATTTCTCAATGACAGTCATTGGTGATAGTAAGTTAACAATGTCCCTTTACTAATAAGATACTGAAATATAGACACCTATTATTTTTTTAAAAAGCATATACTGCCTTCAGAAATACTCTTGGTGAAATTAAAATATAAGAAATGTTGAATTTAGCTTGATTAGTAAATATAAAATACCTACAAGTAACTGTAATTTGATTTCAATAATATTTTAAATCATGTTAAAAATATGGCACATCAATCTATCATTAATTAATAATACTTAACTTTAATGGTGAAAATCGCTTAATCAAAAATTTGTAAAAGCAAAATAATCCAAATTGTGAAAGTTTTCTTAGTAATTAGCTACCACAGTTACCTAAGTTTAGAGATCAGTTTTTAAACATAGTTCAACATTTACCTCCAATAATATCTTATCAGATTAGTTTGCTTACATTATAGAGTATTGAGTCAGCCCATACTCAGAATTTTAAATGGCTTTATATTCCTAGATTAACTTTAGTGGTTTTCCTAAACAGGCATTTAGCATAATTACATTCTTATTTAAAACTATGATTTTACATTTTCTTGTTTTAAAATTTTATATGTATTTTCTGGGACTTCCCTGGCGATCAAGTACTTACAATTCCATTCTTCCAGTGAAGAGGACACAGGTTCAGTCCCTGGTTGGGGAACAAAGATCCCACATGCCAGGTGGCATGGTCAAAAATAAAACAAAAACAAAAAAATTTTTAGGTATTTTCTATATCTGTTTTTCTGCCAGCTCATTTTATAATACACATTTAAATGTTTATTAGTATTTATTATGCCACATGTCTGGAAGCTTCATGAAAGCGAGATCTTATGCTTTCTGTTTAACTCTGTATCTCCAGGAATAGTACCTAGAATTCAGTAAATAATTATTCAATGAATATAGGAAATATACTAAATTTATTTTAAATGACTTGTTCGTTCTGCTTTTGCAGGACTTCAGCAGCCTAATTTGGGGATAATTTTTCGATTTCCTTTGTTATGGTGCTTTAAAAACTTTTTAAATAAGACAAGTTTTTATATGGTAAGAAAAAAAGCTCATCTGAAACCCAGCCTCTATTATTTTATTCAGTTTTATCTGTGTATAATTTTACACTGTTTAACTCAAATTCTACATATACATTTATATATATTTTTTAATTGTGCATAGATATTTTCCACATTATTTTATTATAGTTTCATATGGTGTCTTTTACTGTTTTACTGTGTATATGACATTTTCCATGTTTGGGATTATTTCCCAGATAGATCACAGAAGGAGAGAAACTAAGTTAAAGATTATGCTCATTTTATAATGTAATGTGTTACGTAAAGTGATTTCCTAAATACATTGCCACAGAAAAGAGGTTAAAAGAAAGAGATGAAGATAGTTAAGCCTGTCCCTTATTTTCATTTAGTTTGCCTTTTTGTGTGATTAATTTTGCTGTTTTGTGGAATATCTTTGATTATTTTAGATGTTAAATATTTTCTTGTCCTGCACAGTCCTTTGCTGTTCACTGTTTAATGAATTATCTGTTCACTTTTGCCTTCCACTAGATTATCTTGTCCATTCCTCTGGCTTTAAATACTATTGCTGTGTTAACTCTCAAACCCACAACCAATCACCTACTTGGCATGTTCTTATGGGTGGTGCATTTCAAACTTGATATATCCAAAATAGAATTTTTGATTCTGTCTTTATCTTTCACACCTTTCCATCATCTGCTTCAGTAAACACAGCCCCTACTTTCATGTTCACAGCTGTTTTTCATTTTTTTAGTTTATTGTTATAACCTCTAAAATATCAAGTTTAAAATATTTGTTTTCATATTAAAAGCCCAAATATATATTTCATTAATCAGAATTAAGAACTCTGAACTTATTATATATACCCTGAAATAGCTGAGCTAAAAAGAGAAGGTTTGAAACTAATAGTTTCAAAAAGCTTTTTAATAATTTGACACGTGGATGGTGATGGCAAATGAGATTTCCAGAAATTTAACCTCAATTTAGTAAAATCTGGTTTGGTAAGCAATAAGAAGACAAACCCCAAATTATTTTCATTTGGAAATAATAAGCTGCTCTATAATAGTTTATCATTCACACCCTCATGTTTTCTTCATCATTACTTGACCTCTAGTAGTAGTCTTTTTTGATATATCTAGAGTGCTTATCCCCTCAACATAACAGACATAGTTCCAAGGGCTATTTTTTATTTTTTTCTTAACCCATAAAGAATATATTTCTCCTATTTTTCTTATTCCTAAGTATATCCCTCTCTGAAATATAGTATGTATTTTTAAAACATGCAGCAGTCACCAAAAAGGGGGGGGAAAAAACTTGGAATAATTCTTCAGTGGAAAAAGCAAAAAAAAAAATGTATTAAATTTTAAAAAATTGTTCAGTTAAACTTGGTTTGCCTTAAGAAATTTTGTGGTGATTATCATTCATTTTCTGTCTTATCTCAAAGAAACACAAAAAAGAGGTATGCTGTCTGTCATCCTCTACCGTATCTTACAGCCAGAGGGGAAAGTAAAGTATGGCCCTTTGGAAGAAGATATAAAATGAAAGTACAGTTTCCACAAAGCTTTTAAAAGTCAATTATTTTAAGGTAAAAATGCAGTTGCTTGAAGTAAGGCAAGATGTGGGAGGTAATTATACCAGTTAGGAATTGTGATTATGAGTCAGGAGAAGTAGACACTGTGATTGAGTCATCTTATTAATTGATCCAGTTTATCACTTAGTCAAGTAAACACTGAAATGTTTGTATTCTAGACTTTTAGAACCAACCTGACAACATTTTTTTATGGCTGAAGAAGCCTAGCCACAAGCTTAATGAGTAAGAAGTTACAAAATAACATATGAAAAAATAATAAATGAAAAATTATAAAAAGACATAGAGTGCATATTTAATTTAATTTTATTGGATTTTTAAATAGCAAATATGTTACTGATTTCAATAATTTTATAAGATTAAAACATCTGTACATTTATTTCGTAGATTTCAGTATGGTTGTAACATAATTTGAATTTTAGATTTTAGAGATGATAAAGTTTTTTGTTTTTTTTTTTTTGGTAAGAACCCAGTATCATACGTTACACACACATACACACACACACTCACTCACTCACTCTTTCTCTTTCTCTCTGCTGCATGGCCATCTTTCAAATAGTTTATTTAGTTCTTACATATATATCTATTTATTTTCATTGCATTTGAGCTGCTGTTGGAAAACCTAAGATTTCACAAAGTTAAAATAGGTGAGTTTAAGGGGAAGAACAGTGTGGGGAATACAGGTAACATTTTAGTCATTTGAAACAAATGAATATACAAAGGCAGAGACCTAGAAAAACACGTAATATAGAGTATATTCGAGAACTAGCAGGTAAAGTTTGGCTTCAGCATAGGATACTAGTCATAGAAATTAAACTGGAAAGACAACTTGGGGACAAGGTATGGAGAATTTGGAAAGTCTACATGAGGAATCTGGATAATTTAGTGGGTAGCTGGAGTGAAATCACTGAAGGCTATTGAGTAGTTTTTTAATAAAGCTAAAATAAAAACACCTACAAGTCTTTGATTTTTATCGATGACAAAACTGAAGTGTTTTGACAAAGGTCACACAGCAGAGCTAGGGTGAGGGTCCATATGTCCTAACTACCAATTCTAGATTCTTCTTATTACACCACACTTTACTTTAGATAGGCTAAACAGTAGGACTGGCAAGAACCGTACAAGGGAAAAAAATCAACAGTGCATAACAGGATGTAGAGATCTAGGGAGCAAGAGAAGGCACAGATGGCTTCCAGGTTTAAAACCTGGTGTTGGCAGTAGGTGGAGGGTAAGGATATATGAGAAAAGACACAGCATGGTATTTTATGATAGATACTGAGACATGCTTGTGAAAAATGGTACTGCCTTAAATTTGGTTATCAAAAGTAAGTAGATTAAACAGACTAGTAGAGAGTTGGAAGAGCTGCTTTTTTATTCTTTTTGGAAGAAAAAGACATTCTTTTTCTATGTCATACATTTTTTGTCAAAGCAGTACTTTTTAGAAAGGCAGTTATTTATATAAAATCTATAATCAAAAGAAAAATACACTTTTTGCAAGTTACTCTGCTTGGCAGTTCAGTGTGGATCTGCCCAAGTGATACATGCATCTTCAATGGTCACTAATAAGTGGTGTCTCAGTAGCCCACAGGGTAATACCCTAGGCAAATGAAGGAGATTTATCCTATTAGATCATGCAGGGTATATCTCAGTAAAAGAATATTAGTTAATACACTCCTTTCTCTTTACCAGAGTTAAGACATCTTGGCTTTTAGAACATCAAGAGATACAATAAAATGTCAGTATTTTTTTTTTTTTTTTGGAAAGGCAAATACTACATGATATAACAAGAACACATTTTCAAAGCTAATATTTTATCGATTACAAATTATTGAAATCTAATTCAAAGTGATGTAACAACAACAAAAAAAAAGATGGGGTTATATTGATTCCGTGCTGGCTTTAAACATGGTTAGATTCAGATGCCAAAATGCTATCAGAAACCTCTCTCTCTCTTTCCATTCCTCAAGTCTCTTTTTATCTAAGTTAACTTTATTTTCAGACAGCTTCTTCCTCCGTCCATATATTGACAAGATAGCACTAGTAACATCGAGCTTGTGTTCTACTAGATCACACGGTTACTTCCATCCCAACAGTTTCGCAGATTCTTAAGGCTCTTACTGGACCATCCTGTGTCACGTGCTCAATCCCAATTCAGTACCTGCTAAGAGATGTGGGAAGTGTGATATGTAGGCTTAGGTCATGTTTCCACTTCTAAAGGCATTGGAAGGTGGTCAGCCTTACCTAAAGTACCAGTACTTAGAATGAGAGAATATTTCCTGAAGGCAAAGTGGAGTCTGTTGTCAAAGGAGATGTCAGCTGACTGAATGAATGAGGTAATAGATAACCACCATTGACAGGAATTGCTAAAAAAAAGTAAAGCAGTACACATGTAGCGTAAAACATGGAAGCCCTAAATAAAATAGTTCATACTATTAATTGGGCTATCTTAAACTATACTTGAACTTGTTTTGCATTTTTAAGGTATGGCTTTATGAAATAATTCAATAATTTTCCTTCCATAAGAAATATGCCTACAGACACTCTCATTCTTTTTTAAGACCATAATGAGTTGGAGTTCTTATTTGGCAAAGGAGTAAATGTGTTTTTCTTAATGCTTATTTTTAATTAGAAAAATGTCAATTTTAAGTCCACCTATTTGGTGTTTTTAACTTTTTCATAGCATTCCCATAGAGGTTCTTCTTTTATGGTTGCAAATAAACAGTCGCTGTATTCCTTGTTTTTCTGAAAACAAGCAATTGGTATAATTATATTGTTAATCTTTTCTCATGTTTCTTTGATATAACAGTTGTAATCTAGGAATAAGGAAAATTTAAATACAATTCTTTTTTTTTAAAGTAGTACCATTATTTAAGCGGATCATCACTACTAAGACGGGTTTAGGTTTGAACAGGAACTCTCTGACATGGAGATAACAGCAACCTGACAGGGAATACGTAGTAAAGAATACAATACTAATACTACTAAAATGAAATATGATCATCTCTCAAAGATTTTCTTACCCCTTTTTCTTCAAGTTATACTGTCTCCTTTGTACACTTTACATATTTTTGTACCCACACTTTAGGACTTGACTGCACTGATACATTTACACATCTATTTTCTGTAACTGATCTGAGAGTTACGTAAAGGCAGGAACAGTATATATATCCTTTAGCTCCCAACACGGGGCCTGGGTCACTTAATAAGCTTTCTACAAAAGATTGGGTGGATGGTAGCAACTATAGGTCATATTTCTGAAGGGAAAACTGATTTGCAAATGTCAGGAATATATATGATATGGCTGATACTCATTACACCAAAAAATTGTATGCTAAGATACAACTTTTTTTTTTCTTTCAGTTCTTTAGAAATAAGAATGTATATGTCAGTGTGATAACAGAATGAATCAATGAAAATGAAGTCGTAGATAGAATTAAAATCAGCTATTTGTCCTCTCTTTTGGGATGTAAACACTGTCAATACACAGATTTTCCTTTAGGTAAATGTTGTATTTCCATGTCCCAAGAAGTAAGCACGTAGGCTGTCTCACATAATTCTCGACACACTTTTCTCATTCCCTACCCATTTTTCAGTTGCTCAGCATCTTCAAGCTTCCACACTTGTGGTTCACTTCTTTATGGCTCTAATCTGGCACATAAAATGGAAACAGAACACTATTCTCAAAAAAAAAAATAAAACACTATTATCTCAGATACTATATTAATGCAAATGAATTATTTTTTCTTTTTGTCTCAACTTGTCCCTTTCAGAGAGTCTCTTTCCTGTCTGTCAATTTTAGATTAATACTAAATATGCAAATAAATATGAATGTATTCTTTTAATTTTTCAGAGAAAAAATAGAGTAAGAGGTTTTTCATGTCATGTCAGAAATAAAAGTTGAGTCATATTCATTGGCTAGGCTACAAAGTTATTTACTTTTATTAAATTTGGAGTTTAATATAAACTTACATTTATGTTTTCTTTAATTTTCTATTTCTAAAATCATTCATTGTAAGCAAAATTATAACTAAAGTTAATAAATGCTACATTATAAATATTAATATGCAATCACTACTGTCTTCTGTTCATACACACCTTTAGTTACATGTAGACGAAAATCAGTTGTATCAGTTATACCAGCAAAATTTGGAAGCTGCATCAGTATTTGATAAAATAACAAATATGGCTGACAGTATTTATTTAAGATTATGTCAAACATTAATAATTTAAACTAAAATCCAGAAAATGTACTTACTACATAAAGACATCTTTAGAATAAGGATAAATGACGTGGTGTAATTCTTCAATTTACAAAGATATATTTTTTTGGAAGATGTTTATTTTTATCAAAAGTTCACATACTGTTTCTGAAAAATACATTATTTTAGTTTTTTTGAATATTTAAAAGGAAAAAAATGATTAAAGGGAAAAATTTTAAAGGAAGGATGAGGTAATATGCTTGTATAAGTAACGTAAGTATTGGGTACACATTTGCAAGTTGTTCTAGAAAGACAGAACTAATCAATTAATCCTAGAGTTAAAAAAAAAAAGTTACAGCTGCAGTAACTGGTGTGCAGTGTGGTAGAAATTAACAAAATCTTCACACAACTTATAGAAGCTTATTTTAGAGTGGATGTTGTAAAATTATATGTTTCATTACTTTTTACTGACAGTCTGTAGGATAGCTTCCATTAACCTTTCATGTGCTATTAGTCTCTTCCTGGGTTATAATCATGCAGGCAGTCATTACACGGAGTAAAACAATAGTGGTATTAAATTTTAAAATAGCGCTTTTGAAAGTCTTAGTTGATTAATATGTTTTTCCTCATAAAAGATTGCATTAAAACACCTCAGTTTGTCAGTATATGTGTTTTCAGCAATATTTTATTGCAAAAAATTTTCTAATTTTGAAAAGAAATCATGATTTATAAAATATAATCATATTTAACATTCAGATTTGTAAATCCTTAAAAGTAAATTTTCTTAATATTTTATGTGCACAGAATAAACTATAAGGATGATTCTAACTCATCTTAAGTGGTGTAAGATGTATTCATGGTTTAACTTTCTAATTGTATTACTTTAACATATTTCAATATTTCAGACAAATAATTTTCTACCAGAAAGTCTGAGAACAAAAAACAAGTTAACTTGTTAAAAAAAATTGTCTCTCAGTCGACTTCTTGAATATGAATGAACTTAATCAGGGGAACAAGAGAAATATATTTGACATTCCAAAGAAATGTTTCTAGAAAATTTAATTTTTTCAGTAAAATGATATGATTATATATAGACAAATTGTAATGAAACAAAATTCTACTGTGACTTTAATTTATACATGTGGGAAGAAAAGTTTTGTGGGATGTGTGTATATAATATGTGTAAATATATTAATGGGGTAACCTATTCTAGAATTTGAGTTTATACTTTCACTGCTTGCTATCTTCCTAAAAATACATGACTTTATTATTTTTTTTTTTAATTCTTACCCAAGTCTGTGTTTTAAAGATAGCATGGCAATACTTGCTAAAAATTAACTAATGAGATATCTCATAAAGTATCTCAACTAAATTTCTGCTGAAATTTATGCCCATTTAAATGTCTGGGACAAGGAAAGCAGTTACTTCAGTGCTTTGTCAGTGATAGAACATTCACAGTTTTTATCTCCTGGTGAATCATAAAAAGTGCCATATGTATTTTTGTGCTACCAAAATATAATTTTAAATGTTAATATCTACATTTTAATTGAAAGGGTTATGGAAAATACCATCCTGATTTTATACATCTTATAATAGTATTCGATTATGATTAAATAATTTAAAACATGCTGAGTTTTGTGGCTGGATGTTTTGGTTCAAATTAGCTAAAGTGCCTATACTTCGTATGGTCACAGTGAATCATTGTGACTATTCATGTGACTGCAGTAATTTTTAATTAATCTTTGGCAATATGGTTGTAAGGTCTATTTTTAAAAATGTAGCTATTGCTGCCAAAAAGAGAATTATCTACGTAATCAAAATAGTCATTTTACAAATTTAGACAGATGTAATATTACTCTCAAATAGCCCCTAACCTACCTAAAAGCTACTGAATTTTTTTATATTACTAATTGTTTTGAGTTATTGTTAAGGTTACA